>NC_068367.1:71290292-71430292 GCF_020536995.1 Dreissena polymorpha | reverse complement strand
CCGCTTCCCCAACCAAAGTAACCACTTTTTTCCCCTAATTTGACCAAATTTTTCCCCAATACAGGAAAAATTCCCCACCAATAATAATATCTAAACTTCGTTAAAAACTGAGCATTGTTTATTTGTCGGGCCTTCTATTAGGCTTGAAAAACCCAGAGCCGTAATCAAAGTACTGAAAGTACTGGTTTGACGATGCTTTTGAAGAGGATTGATATATAGAGGATATTTGTTGGATTCGGTGGAATATCGATTTTCCCAGAAAAAACAGCGAAAAATATCGATATCGTTTTCGTTCTTGAGCACTGAACTCCCTTGAGATTTGTTTACCTTAATATCTCATATTTGAACTTACAATTCTTTTGGGAGTAATGGTCCAGACAAATGGATAAAACAGCAACAATGTTCTAACCCATTATTTTTCGAAGAACATAATTGAGAATTTTGTGCTAGCCCCGAATCACAGTATGTTGGGGTATAAGAATAGTCAATTTTTTTTTCTTCTCAAAAGATTGTCGTAGATTATAACCGAGGAATATATCATCGAAGAAACTACTTCTTTTAGAAAGCCATTTTTTTCTTATATTTTTATATATAAACAAGGTTTTGTAACAATCTATATTATACATAGATGGCTTTAACAGCCCAATGTGGCTCACCTAAAACTAATGATTTGTTAGTAATAAATGATTAAGGAAGCAATTACTTTGTAGGCATGACATGGTCCTGACAGAAGGTAGCACTTTTTATACAAAAAACGTAGGTTCACAATGGGCTGTCAGTTTTAGTGGCAGCCATTGTGTGAATACGTTTTTTGTCACTGTGACCTTGACCTAGTGGCCTGAAAATCTATAAGGGTCATGTGCCAGTGATGATCATTGTATTTATGAAGTTTCATGATCCTAGGCATAAGCATTCTCAAGTTATCATTCGGAAACCATTTTACTATTTAGAGTCACCGTGACCTTTGACCTAGTGACCTGAAAATCAATAGGGGTCATATGCCAGTCATGATCAATATACTTATGAAGTTTCATGATCGTGTAAGCATTCTCGAGTTATCATTCGGAAACCATTTTACTATTTAGAGTCACCGTGAACTTGAACCTAGTGACCTGAAAATCAATAGGGTTCAAGTGCCAGTGATGATCAATGTACCTATAAAGATTAATGATCCTAGGCCTAAGCATTCGAGTGATGATCCGGAAACCATTTGACTGTTTTGAGTCACTGTGACATAGACTTTTGACCTAGTGACCTGAAAATCAATAGGGATTATCTACTAGTCATAATCAATGTACCTATGAAGTTGCATGATCCTAGGCGTAAACATTCTTGAGTTATCATCAGGAAACCATTTTACTGTTTCGTGTCACTGTGACCTTGACGTTTGACTTAGTGACCTAAAAATCAATAGGAGTAATTTGCCAGTCATGATCAAAGTACCTATGAAGTTTCATGATCCTAGCCATAAGCGTTCTTGAGTAATCGTCCGGAAACCATTTTACTATTTCGGGTCACCGTGACCTTGACCTTTGACTTAGTGACTTGAAAATCAATAGGGGTCATCTGCGAGTCATGATCAATCTAGCTATAAAGTTTCATGATCCTAGGAATAAGCGTTCTTCAGTTATCATCTGGAAACCGACTGACTGTGCAAAACAATATACCCCTTCTTTGAAGGGGTGCATAAAAATGTGAATCACATTTTTCATAAATTTAGATTTGTAAGCATAATGAGGCTGTACATGCTGCAGTTTTCAAGACATAAACATCGGTCTATTGTCGTAAATCACAAAATGTGAAACATTTGTTCCACATAGTTAAAAGTTAAATCAATGTGCTTAATATGCCAATGATAGTGCATTATTTGTTTCCAGTTGGATATAATACACTGTAAAAAGTCTACATTTAGGAAAATCAAGCAAGTCAGGGAGTTGTTTAGTTACCCAACGCATTTTGTTTTAATCTCTTTGAGCATATTTCATAATGCAATTGGCAGATTAAGAACATTCTTTAAACTTAAATATTATGCTATATAAAAGTGAAAGAAAGTGGACTTCACAAAATGACACAAATATCTAATCATTATGTTGTGTTTGTAAAACAATACTTCTAAAAATGCAAGGATTGTTACAAAACTGAATAATTGTACATCACAAAAACATTCTATATGCACATAGCAAAATCTGAAAATAACAGTGCAGAAACAGTTACAATTTAACACTGACTTTAAATAAATATGAAATGGCAATCTTGAAATTGTATATAGTACATTTCACAGAAGGTAGCACTTTATATATAAAAAACGTGGGTTCACAATGAAACTGACACAATACCCTGAATACTGTTATTTACAGCTGATCCACTTTTACAAAATGTGAATCAGATTTTTCACAATTTTGTATATGTAAGCATTATGAGGCTGTTCATCTATCAACTGCTGGGCACATACATAAAAACAAGAGATGTGTTCGTCAGAAACACAATGCCCCCTATTGTGTCGTTTTGATTTATTTTTTAATTTTTGACCTTGAAGGATGACCTTGACCTTGAACTTCCACCACTCAAAATGTGCTGTTTCGTGAGAACACCGCTTTGAAATTATTATTTTTTTTACCTTCGACCCTTGAAGAATGCCCTTGACCTTGAACTTCCACCACTCATAATGTACAGCTTCATTAGAACGCTGTTTTGAAATTATTATTTTATTGACCTTTGACCTTGAAGGATGCCCTTGACCTTGAACTTCCACCACTCAAAATGTGCAACTTCATGAGATACACATGCATGCCAAATATCAAGTTGCTATCTTCAATATTGAAAAAGTTATGGCCAACGTTAAAGTTTTCGTACATACAGATGCCATGTATTTGACATTTGACCTTGAAGGATGACATTGACCTTTCACCAATGAAAATGTTCAGCTCCATGAGATACACATGCATGCCAAATATCAAGTTGCTATCTTAAATATTGAAAAAGTTATGGCCAATGTTTAAGTTTTCGAATGGACAGACGCCATATATTTGACATTTGAACTTGAAGGATGACCTTGACCTTCACTTTTCACCACTGAAAATGAGCAGCTCCGTGAGATGCACATGCATGCCACATATCAAGGTGCTATCTTCAATATTGAACAAGATGCGTTTGTGAAACACAATGTCCCCCTATATGACGTTTGACCTTGAAGGATGACCTTGACCCTTCACTACTCAAAATGTGCAGCTTCATGAGATACATATGCATTTCAAATATATAATTGCTAGCTTCAATATTGCAGAAGTGACATTACATGAGCAATTTTGACCCATATATATGACCTTGAAGGATGGCCTCGACCTTGACCTTTCACCACTCAAAATGTGCAGTTCCACGAGATACAATTGCTTGCCAAATATCAAGTTGCTATCTTCAATATTGCAAAAGTCTTCAAAAATAAGCGATTTGGGCCACATATATTTGATCTCTGACCTTGAAGGATGACCTTGACCTTTCACCACTCAAAATGTGCAGCTCCATGAGATACACATGTATGCCCAATATCAAGTTGCTATCTTCAAGATTGCAAAAGTATTCATAAAATAAGCGATTCGGGCCACATATATTTGACCTCTGACCTTGATGGATGACCTTGACCTTTCACCACTCAAAATGTGCAGCTCCATAAGATACACATGCATGCCAAACACAAGTTGCTATCTTCAATATTGCAAAAGTATTCAACAAATGAGCGATTTTGGCCACATATATTTGACCTCTAACCTTGAAAGATGACCTTCACCTTTCACAACTCAAAATGTGCAGCTCCATCAGATACACATGCATGCCAAATATCAAGTTGCTATATTCAATATAGCAAAAGTTATGGCAAAATGTTAAAGTTGGCGCAAACAGACCAACCAACCAACCAACAGACTAACCAACAAACAGGGCAAAAACAATATGTCCCCCACTACGATAGTGGGGGACATAAAAAGTTATGGCCAATGTTTAAGTTTTCGGACGGACAGATGCCATATATTTGACATTTTACCTTGAAGGAATACCTTCACCTTTACCTTTCACCACTCAAAATGTTCGGTTCCATGAGATACACGTGCATGCCAAATATCAAGTTGCTATCTTCAATATTGAAACAGTTACGGCCAATGTTAAAAGTTTTTGGAAGACGGACAGACGCCATATATTAGAAATTTGACCTTGAAGGATGACCTTGACCTTCACCTTTCACCACTGAAAATGTGCAGCTCCGTGAGATGCACATGCATGCCAAATATCAAGTTGCTATCTTCAATATTGAAAAAGTTATGGCCGATGTTAAAGTTTTCGGACTGACAGACGCCATTTATTTGACATTTTACCTTGAAGGATGACCTTCATTTTTCACCACTCAAAATGTTGAGCTCCATGAGATACACATGCATGCCAAAATCAAGTTGCTTTCTTCAATAATGAAAAAGTTATGGTTAATGTTAAAGTTTTTGGACGGACAGACAGATGCCATATATTAGACATTTGACCTTAAAGGATGACCTTGACCTTCACTTTTCACCACTCAAAATGTGCAGCTGTGCGAGATGCACATGCATGCCAAATATGAAGTTGCTATGTTCAATATTGGAAAAGTTATGGCCATTAAAGTTTTCGGATGGACGGACAGACTGACTGACTGACATAAACACATACTGACGGACAGTTCAACTGCTATATGCCACACTACCGGGGCATAATTAGTTAATGTTTAGCAGTTACAAAATGCTTTAAAATTTACATGCCCTAATTGACAAAACAATGGTACAAATGATATCAAAAGTATTAATACATCAAGGATGGCAACAAGCCACATAAAAAATGCAGCAAAAGACATTCTAAAAGTAAAAGACATCTGTGCAATGATATCTTTTCTTTAAATGGTAAGATGAGCAAACAAACGGGCCTGAAAGGCCCAAAGTCTTTCACCTGAGATAACAAGATATTATTGGGACAAATGGTTTAATCAACAGTCATGAAGATCGGAAATTAAATGTGGCCTCTAGAGTGTTAACAAGGTTATACTACAGCAATGTAAGGAAAAATTGCCCACCCTTTGGCAGCCATGTTTTTCAACCAATTATAACCATTTTTGAACTCATCCAAGATATCATTGAGACCAATATTCTGACCAAATTTTAGATAGATTGGAATATAAATGTGGCCTCCAGAGAGTTAACAAGGCAAATGTTGATGGCTCATGAATGCCAAAAAGCGATCACAAAAGCTCACAATGAGCGCGTTTTGCTTAGGTGAGCTCACAAACATTAGCATGAAATACAGTGATATGAATCAACAATGCTAATCCTTTTTAATCCTTTTAGCATATGTAACAATGCTTTTTCTCAAAAAAAGCAAACACACATTCTTAAGTCAAAACAGGACTTAATATTTGGTCGAACAAGTATTTTTCTTCTTAATGATAAAAAAGGAAATCTCCTATGTTTCCACTTCTCTTCACTAAGAGACAGCACAGAAATATTAGCACCATACATCAATATCTTAAAAGACTTTCTGAATAGTAAAGCACACAGTCTGGTTCACATCTTGAAGTGTATGCCATCAAGAGTTTTTGAAGATTTTTACAATTATGTCTTTACTGGATATATAATTTGCAAGCGCTAATTGACAAAAGAAAAGTAAAAATGTTATCAAAAGTATTACCGATATATATCAAGGATGGCTTCATTTCGCATAAGAAATGCAGCATAACAAATTCTAAAAAATATCTGTACAATGATACTTCTCCTTCAAATGGTAAGATGAACAAAAAAAAACAATATTACAGGGGATGTAGTGATATGATTTGACAATGCTAATCCTTTTAGCATATGTAAAAATGCTTTTTTCTAAAAGAAGCAAACACACATTTGTAAGTCAAAACAGGACTGAACAATTGGTCATATAAACATGAACATGACAAGTTAGTATCTTTCTACTAAAGTAATAACAAGAACAAAAACAAGATGTGTTTGTGAAACACAATGTCCCCCTATTTGACGTTTGACCTTGAAGGATAACCTTGACCCTTCACAACTCAAAATGTGCAGCTCCATGAGATACACATGCATTTCAAATATAAAGTTGCTAGCTTCAATATTGCAGAAGTGACATTACATGAGCAATTTTGACCCATATATTTGACCTTGAAGGATGATCTTGACCTTTCACTACTTAAAATGTGCAGCTCCATGAGATACACATGAATGCCAAATATCAAGTTGCTATCTTCAATATTGCAAAAGTATTCATAAAATAAGCGATTTGGGCCACATATATTTGACCACTGACCTTAAAGGATGACCTTGACCTTTCACCACTCAAAATGTGCAGCTCCCTAAGAAACACATGCATGCCAAATATGAAGTTGCTATCTTCAATATTGCAAAAGTACTCATAAAATGAGCGATTTTGGCCACATTTATTTGACCTCTGACCTTGAAGGATGACTTTGACCTTTCACCACTCAAAATGTGCAGCTCCATGAGATACACATGCATGCCAAATATCAAGTTGCTATCTTGAATATTGAAATATTGCAAAAGTGTACATTAAATGACCGGTTTTGACCCATATATTTGACATTTGACCGTGAAGGATGACCTTGACCTTTCACAACTCAAAATGTGCAGTTCCATGAGATACATATGCATGCCAAATATCAATTTGGTATCTTCAATATTGCAAAAGTTATTGCAAATGTTAAAATGGCGTAAACCAACCAATAGACCATCAGACCAACCAACCAACAGACAGGGTAAAAACAATATGTCCCCCACTACGATAGTGGGGGACATAAAAAAAAACAATATAACAGGAGATGTAGTGATATGATTTGACAATGCTAATCCTTTTAGCATATGTAAAAATGCTTTTTCCCAAAAGAAGCAAGCACACATTTGTAAGTCAAAACAGGGCTTAACATTTGGTCATATAAACATGAATATGGCAAGTTAGTATCTCTTACTAAAGAAATAACAAGATGGCCTGAAGGCCTAAAAGTCGCTCACCTGTAAAAAAAAGACCTGTTCTTTGCAGCCCAAGATATCAATTTAACAAATGTTCTTACCAAGTTTCATGAAGAATAAACAACAAATGGCCACCTGGAGGCCATGATTTTTTTAACACACCTGAACCATTCTTTAACTTTTCCAAGATATGCAAAAATTGTGCTTTCTACACTGTTCACATGTTTTTACTATATACATATAAAGAAAAGTGCTTCGTCCCCTGGTGGCCATGTTTTTGCACTGATTACGATCATTTTCAAACTCTTCCGAGACATCCACATAACTTATGTTTTGACAAAATTTCATGATGATTAGGCAAAAATGTTACCAAATAAATATAAGGAATAACACACCCCTCCGTGGCGGCCATGCATTTTACTCCTTCAAGCCATTTTCGAACTTAACTGTTGTATCCAGGAAACAAGTGTTCTGACCAAACGTCATGAAGATAGGACAAAAAAATGTGTCTTCTAGACAGTTCACGTTTTCACTAGATACATAGAAAGAAAACTGCCCCAATCATTGACAGCCATGTTTTCCACCCATCATGACCATTTTTGAACTCGCACGAGATATCTATAAAATCGAAGTTAAGAATTTGTTTCTATGATGATTAGGCAAAAATGTGACTTCTTGATTGTTCACTTTGTTTACTGTATAAATGTAAATATAAGGAAATGACCCCCCCCTGGCGGCCATGTTTTTTTTATATACATATTTGAACCATTTCAAACTCAACCGTTATATCCAGAAAACATTAGTGGTGTCCAAATTTCATGAAGATTGGACAAAAAAATGTGACTTCTATAGTGTTCACATGTTTTCGCTATATACATATAGAGAAAACTGCCTCGCCCCCTGGCGGTCATGTTTTGTTCAACCATATGGACCATTTTCCAACTCGTCCGAGATATCAATGAAACCAATGTTTTGACCAAGTTTCATGATGATTGGGCAGAAATTGTGACTTCTAGACTGTTCATAAGGTTTCTCTACAGCCATATAAGGAATTCTGCCTAGCCCACTGGTGGCCATGTTTTTCAATGGATCAACACCATTTTTGAACTCAACCAACATATCATTCAGACAAACATTTTGACAAAGTTACATGAAGATTGGGCATCAAATGTGACGTGTACAGTGTTCACAATGTTTTCCTTTGTTTTTACCTAATGACCTAGTTTTTGACCCAGCATGACCCAGTTTTAAACTCAGTCGAGGTATCAATGGGACAAATGTTCTGAACAAGCTTCACGAAGATAGGACATAAAACGCACGATAGATAAAAGGCAATCACATTACCTCACCATGAGCACGTTGTGCTCAGGTGAGCTAAAATAGGAAATCTATGTATCCTCCTCTCTTACCAAGAGACAGCACAGAAATACTAGCACCATACATCAACATCTTTACTAATACTCTGATAAAGCACACATTTCACATGTTAAATGATATGACATCAGAGCTCCAGATAAGGTTGTATTTTCGTAATTACGAATTATTTTCAAGTCCGTTACGTATTTATTTTAAAATCTTGTTGTACCATTTAGAATTACAAAATCAAGTTACGAATATTATTTTTACATTGGTTCGTATCGATTTTTATTCAGTTATTTTCGCGTATTAAAGATCTTTTTGGTGCTTACATAGAATGGTTATCGGGTTTGTTTAACAAAGCGCATTTAGTCCAGTAAAAGCAGCGTGTACAGTCTATCTGTCAAAAAACAATGGCGGCACCCAGAGAGCGTCCTAAAAAACTGCAAAGCGTGCAAAAACACGTTTTTAACATATTGTACGCAAAGAAAGCACAAGTTGAATGTTAATAAAGACATTATTGAAAAGATTTTATACCATGTTATATGTTCAGTCGCTGACACAGTCGGAAAAGCTAAAAACAAAACGCGACATAACGGGTTCAAATTTAAACAAAACAAGATGTGTTTGTGAAACACAATGTCCCCCTATATGACGTTTGACCTTGAAGGATGACCTTGACCTTGACTCTTCACTACTCAAAATGTGCAGCTCTTTGAGATACACGTGCATTTAAAATATAAAATTGCTAGTTTCAATATTGCAGAAGTGACATTACATGAGCAATTTTGACCCATATATTTGACCTTGAAGGATGATCTTGACCTTTCACCACTCAAAATGTGCAGCTCCATGAGTACACATGCATGCCAAATATCAAGTTGCTATCTTCAATGTTGCAAAAGTATTCATAAAATAAGCGATTTGGGCCACATATATTTGACCTCTGACCTTGAAGGATGACATTGACCTTTCACCACTCGAAATATGCAGCTCCATGAGATACACATGCATGCCAAATATCAAGTTGCTATCTTTAATATTGCAAAAATACTCATAAAATGAGCGATTTTTCCACATAATTCTGACCTCTGACCGTAACCTTTCACCACTCAAAATGTGCAGCTCCATGAGATACACATGCATGCCAAATATCAAGTTGCTATCTTCAATATTGAAATACTGCAAAAGTGTACATTAAATGAGCGATTTTGATCCATATATTTGACCTTTCACCTTGAAGGATGACCTTAACCTTTCACCACTCAAAATGTGCAGCTCCATGAGATACAAATGCATGCCAAATATCAAGTTCCTATCTTCAATATTGCAAAAGTTATTGCAAATGTTAAAATTGGCGCAAACCAACCAACAGACCAACAAACCAACAGACAGGGCAAAAACAATATGTCTTCCACTACTATAGTGGGGGACATAAAAAACATTGAAGGAGTGGGAGGGACCCGTGGTTAATTGTTGAAAAGATTGAAGGGGAGACCTGTTTTAATGATGAAATATGTACAAATTCGTCAAAGGCATGCAATCTAAGCACAGTTTGGGCATATGAAGGTATTTGAAATATAAAATTGTATAATACTGAATAGACACTGTTGAACTCGTATAAATAAAGTTGCTAGTATGTTTTATTTTTATTTTTAATTTTTTGCATGAAAATAACCATCATTATTTATTTTTAGGTCATTTAGAAAAGTTAAGAATTATTTTCCAAAACTTAGTAGTTACGTTAAGAATAAAATTTCAGAGTTAAGAATTCTTTTTTAAAATCTGGTAGTAACGTTAAGAATTTCACGAAACCTTATCTGGAGCTCTGTGACATCAGAGTTATTGATGATTGATACATTTATGTCTTTATTGGATGAACTGAACTGTGAGCACCTCAGTCCCCTTTAATTCAATATTAAGGTCAACCGTTCCATTGATTGTCAGGTGCTCTAAGTCCATGCGGTTACCCTCAGGTAAAGCCTCCAACAAAAGTTCGGATGACACAGTTACAACTTCATCGTCCCTTAGGAGTAGCTGTGCAATGTCTCCTTCTACGCTGACTCCAGCGACTGTAACTGTAAAACTAAAACATGATTATTTGATGGGGTCAAACCCATGACCTTCTCTAAGTTAAATCAATGTCCAAAGATTAACATATTGTCTGGGCACTGTGTTTAAGATGCACAGACTCCAATGCTTTAAAGCGGGTATATACGATCTTGTCAAATATTTAGTAATAAATACAAAATGTGTAAAAAACTTATTATACATATATTTCAATATAAACTAAAATAAAAGTTAAGAAGAACATGTGTCGAAAAATGCTAAATAAGCCAGATATTTACTTCTGAAATCGAAAAAGGCTGTACAGCCGAATTCGCCAGCATATATATCATGCATGTACGATGTGAATCTAAATTTAGTTTAACGGTTCATTTGAAATTTCTGCAGCGATATCGATTTATACGACACATGAACACTTACAAAAAAGACGAATGCGTCGGTTATTGTAGGAAAATAATTACGAATTATCTTCGTCACAATCGGCTCGGGGCGCTAATTTGTATTTGCTGTATTTTATGAAATTCGTCTTAAATGTATCATTTTTCTTGCATAGTGTGTGTTATTATAACATATTTGTATCAATATTTTACAATTCAGCACATATAAAAATCGTATATACCCGCTTTAAACTGATTCAGTAACATCTTACTATCATGCAGGGTTTAACTGTGTTGGAACTCTGTATTGACTGGCAACCTCTTTGCCACAATGGAAAGAAATAGGCCCAGGTGTGCAACAAAAACTAGAGTTTTGTCACAGACTTGACGTATACCCCCACATGCTGCATTGACACCGAATATTTTGCATGCTGTCTTCACAAAACAAGACTCAGGGCCTTCAATCCATTTTAGGGGAAGCGGGTTGCTACCCTCATGAGGGGAATTTTTGCTGCGTTTCCATTTAGGGGGATTTTTTTTACTTACTCTCTCATTATTACACATGTACAGTAATCATGAGACACATCTTGAAAAAAAAAAGTAAATGGGGGAAAAATGTACTTTTCAGGTGGGGGACTGCGGCTGCAGATAAGATAGAGGGCCGTGCAAGAGAAGCTTATTTAAAGAATTAATATGCCCATTTATGGCCATTTTGACCTTTGAATTCTTTTGCATGACATGCCCTCCAATGACTGTGAACAAAAAAATAATGTACAGTCATTTTAAAATGTCACAGAGAATGACATAGTTATGGCCCAAACAAGCTCGTTTATGGACATTTTTTACCTCTAAACTCAAAGTGTAACCTTGACTTTGGAGATATCGACGTAATTTTTTCCCGTTACACACTGTCAAATGATGGTGATCAAATGTTCCAAATGATTTTAAGTCTCACAATAAATGACAAGGTTATGGCCCGGACCTTTGAACTCAAAGTGTGGCCTTGACTTTGGAGATATTGACGTAATTCTTCTCATGACACATCGTCCTAGAATGAGGAATGAAAGTGCCAAATGATTTTGAAGTCTCACAGTAAATGACAAAGTTATGGCCTGGACAAGCTAAGATATATGGGCATTTTGACCTTGGCGATATCGAAGTAATTCTTTCCCTTGATACACCGTTCCATGATGGTGAAAAAATGTACCAAATCATTTTAAATCTAATGATAAATGACACAGTTATGGTCCTAGCAAACTTTCGGATAAAATTGCACTAAGTGACCCAGTTACCTAGTTTTTGACCCTGCATGACCCATATTCAAACTTGACCTAGACATCATATAAATAAAACTTCTGACCAAGTTTGGTGATTATCGGTTTAAATTTTCGGGAGAGATTGACAAAGTGACTCCTATATAGGCCCCATCACCAATGGTAATGGGGGGGGGGGGTATAATTATAATATACCAAAAAAGTTAGTATTACCTCCATGTTCGACCTACTAGTTGTTTGCAAGGATGTTTCCCCCTTGAAGTGGTTGATAACCACATCTGTGATTCTTACATATTGCCCAGTGTGGAAGTCTTTTTGTGAGTGTTCACGCCACAGGGACACCTTGGCAATTCCAGTTCCGTCTCTAATTTCTATCTTTTTAACATTTACTTGTCATCCTTTAACATCCACTGTTCTCACACCTTCTTCCTAAAAATGAAAAATAAAACTGGCATTTAATAATATTTAAGTACATAATAACACAAACATAATATAGATTCTAACTGTTTGATCTCAACCTACAGAATTTATTTAGAAACAATTTTGCTCACATCACACACTTTTAATGCAGCATAAAGCCCTGTTTTCCCTGAAAACAGCCAATACGTACAGATTTCAATCATAAACTTACCAATGTACCAATGCTTCGCTCACAAATAACAAGTGCATATTTTAGAATCACAAGAACATTTTAAGAAATTAATGACACAGTTGTTTGTAAATAACCAAAAAAGGTGCTATAAGTAACAATATGTGTTTGTGAATAACTATGTCCCCCTCCATATATTTGATCCTTGACCTTGACATTTGATCACAAAAAAATGTGCAGCTCCATGAGATACACATGCATGCCAAATATGAAGTTGCTATTTTGAATATTCCAAATGTTATGGCAAATGTTCGAGTTTGACGCAAATCAACAAAAAAATAAACCAACAGACAAAGCAAAAACAATATGCCAGTTTTGCCTTGTCAATCTGTCGAATCTGTCGAATATAATTGGAATATTATTGTATCAACTAAGAAATACCAGGTAAGTTATTCCTTTTAGTGCGTTTACGGCGAAATTTTCACGCGTTTGATTTGCTCTTATTTTTACAGCTTGCTTTAATTTTGCGACATACATGTTTCATACAGAGGCTTTACAACCAAGTTCACGGAAGTAAACAAAAATGTTCCATAACTGGACTCATTACACCAAGAAACTTAAAGTTTCCGACGCACGAAATACTTAAAGTATCACAGGATTTTTCAAGACAGTCACTGTCACGAGTGTGAGTAGCCCCTATCTTAATAGTACTCATACATGCATAGTAGTACGTCGAATCATGCCAAGGTTGGCACAGAGACAGACTGCGTTGTCACTTCCCCGACCCCGGTTCAAACTATTGATGCCAATCAGACATGTCAGGCTGACAATGGTACTGTAACCATGCAATCTAAATCCACAGTCGGTTTAGTTTCTTTTCCCCTATTATTTAATCTTCTTTTCCCCTAATATTTTACCTTCCTAACTTTGTGGCCACCCAATACAATTTATTTCATGTATCAACTCCAAATGAAATACAAATTTCTTATTTTCCCCAAATAAGAAAAAATCGCGCTATTTTTCCCCTAAAAAAAGGCTGAGGCCCCTTCCCAAAAAAGGTTGTTTTGGCCCTGGCCTGTGCAGTTCGCATAGGCCAGTCAGGGACGACACTTTACGCCTAAACCGGATTTCGCTAAGATGAGATTTCCTTTAAACAAATCAAAGTGCCGAAGGCACTTAAATTGTTCGCTATTTCATAATCTTAGGCGCAACTCATTTCAAAATTATCTTATAGCATTTTAAATCGCAAGTTTAAAATGAACAAACCCATTTAGATTTTATAAAGAGTGTGTCTTAACGCACAGGTTGAGATGTGTGTGCACTGTTTATCATCATATTTTTGTTATAAAGATAATTTAAATAAAATAACAACAACATGTCTCTTTTTAGACGTTCTGAAGCATTAACAATATTATGAAAAAGGTATAATGAGAACCAGTTAATATAAAATAAAATTTGCGATCACCATTATATTAAATAAATATTGTGGGAATGCAGAATACCTATCCCACTAAGAATATAATTTCATGCTGGACATTTTCTTTTCATAACATTTGAACCCACATTCAATTCAAAATAAAGATTAAGATAATTGATGAAAATACAATAAAAATAAATCTGTGAGTAGTACTTTTTACTCACGAATTAGGTAGTCATAAAGACAGCGCTGTTGACCCGTACTTTGTTGTGAATGCATTACTTGTTACCCTAGTAGTTCACACGGTGTCAACCAGTCTCTTACTTTAAAATCGGTATAGAACACTCATGCGCTTTTCCGGCGTAGCTGTTTTACCCAGCTTTTCACCTTAAATGACCTATTCATAATGCCAGCAGGCACGAATTAATACATTCGAATATGTTATTGGCTGATTCGAGAGAAATTCCCTGAACTTTGGCTGCATCACTGTGTCTGTGCACAGCGTAAAGAATGTAACACTGTTCAATGTACGGAATTTCAGACTACCTTCTGAATGTTCAAACGACACAAATTGTGGACCAGTTACAAATACGCGTTAAAATCAATCTCGCAGAATTTCAGGGTCTTTACTCGGGCACTAAATCTTTAGGGAAAGACATAATTGACTATCGATAAACACAGTTTTTATTTCAATATGTGAAAAAACACTACTGAAATAGTACAGTATCACGTTTAATTATCTACCACAAATGTTTATCGTACTCGGTCAGCAGGTCTGAAAATCGTTCCTGAAGGCCTGAATAGGCTACCCTTATTTGTCAGTGTGCTGTATTTGCTTTTTTGAGTTCAATTTTATATCGAACTGCATTGTGCTAAAATATACCATTTACACTCGCAATGAGATTTAAAAAGACCCGCGTCGTGCGGAAATGGGTCTTATGCCATATGCGCCCATCATAGCTATAGCCCACCCAGCCTGCGCATGTCTTAGTCTGGTCAGGAGATACATAATGACACCATGAAACCTGGAGTGATTTCATAGCGGAAAGCATCGCCTCTGACCAGACTACGCAAATGCACAGGCTGGGCTTGAGCTACGCTTACCGGAGGACCATAAGACCCATTTTCGCATGATACGGATATGAAAGTGTGATTTAAACGTTTGGAAAGAAAACTGCGTGTTCAAGCAATTATATTCATGTTCATTATAAAATTTTCGCAAAAAAATAAATGCTTCATTTAATTTATTTCCATTCCATCTTTATTATGCATATTACAATAAAACATTTTCCTTTTAACATTTGTTTTGCTTTACATAATGAAAATATGGGTCTATTAATCACTTCGTAAAGTGGTATTGAGTTTTTCCGTTTTTCTCCCTTTGATCAGAACAGGAATAGGCTGTTTGTGCGTTTATAATCCTTTCAAAAACACACACCGTATCAACCGCTAGTTTTTACATGAAGCTATCATTGGTTGATATAATGGACCGGCGTTGTTTTTACCGGGGTGATAAGTGGGGTTTTCTGCACTCGAGCGAATTCCGTGATCAGTCTATTGCGTACAAAATACCTTTAGAGCCACCGTTGTTACACATTAAAATTCAGAGGGCGCCAATGTGAAAGTGCAATAGAACGATGGCGACAATGCGATAGTACGATGGCGAGAATGCGATAGTACGATGACGACAATGCGACAACGCGATAGTACGATGGCGACAATTCGATAGCGACAATTCGACAATGCGATAGTACGATGGCGACAATCCGTTAGTCATATAGTAATGTCGTCATCGTATCATCGCATTGTGGCTATCGTACTATCGCATCGTCGCCATCGTATTGTCGCGCTGTCGGCATCGTACAATCGCACTATTGCATTGTCGCCATCGAACTATCGCACGGTCGCCATCGTATTGCCGCACTGTCGTCATCGTATAATCGCATTGTCGCCATCGTATTGTCGCATTGTCGCCATCGCATTGTCGCACTGTCGTATTGTCGCCATCGTACTATCGCACTGTCGCCATCGTTTTGTCGCACTGTCGTCATCGTATTATCGCACTATCGCATTGTCGCCATCGTACTATCGCTTTGTCGCCATCGAGTTGTCGCATTGTCGTCATCGTTCTATCGCATTGTCGCTATCGTACTATCGCGTTGTCGCATTGCGATGATCCGTTTTATCAAATGCCAGTTTAATTCAAATAACAACCGTTTATCTGGTATGTGATTTTAAAAGGATTTAAAATTATCGAGATTTGTATTAGACGTTTTTGTAAACTTTCAACTCATGAATAAGTTCACGGTTGTTGAATGCGCTATTTATATTCTCGACACGTTTAAGTGATCTCTTTATGATGTATATCGTGTAACTGGTAGAAAAGTAACGATTTATGTTTGATATGTTAGCACTATATAAAATACAGGAACATTTGTTGTAACTACATTCGAGATGATGGCGAATCGTGTTGTGACAGGTTCGAGTCCCAACATTTAAACTTTTCCATCGAAAATTCAAATTATTTTGTTTTATTTTGCCAGAATTGTTTATTTGTAGGCATATAAGGCTTATATTATGCCTTTTGTATTTTGCTTGACTGTGTTTCGTTAAAACAAAAATAACACCAATAAACTAAGATCAAGACAAATGGACAAAGTATTTTCATGTCTTTAATATTCTTTTGTGTATAGCATTGTGTATATTGTGTATCACAATTAATCAGGTGAAGAATTACTCGATTGGCATCACTGCATCGATGCATACAGAATAAACTGTTTATAAAATTAGTCAATAACATTTGTCTATCGTTACACACGTTCTTGCTTATTGTGAATGTGTTGTTAACTTTACTATTCAGCGAATTATCCAGGCAAAACTACTAATCCGAATGCCCGCGCCCGCGTATTGCTCGTGTTAAGGAAAACTGAAAACATCTCCATGTCACTGTTTCAACTACAGACATTAATTTTAAACGGCAAGTGCCCGGTATGTGTTCTGGTTCATTGCGTGTGTGTGGTCACTGGCCAAGGTCTATAACGCTGACATGCAATTACGTAGAACTTTGTCCCTTTTAAACGTGAACAAATCCCGTTAATGTTTGCGTGCAGCTACTCCAAGTCTCTATATTATCTACAGATGATTAACGTTAACATATGTGTTCATATGTGACCAGCTTAGCAGGATTATTACCGTTTGTTCTTATAAAATTCCGTTTCATGTTTCAGTAAGAGTTAAATTACAGTTTTAAGTTTGCATTGAACAGACATGTATCTATGCAACTACGGCATATATTTAGTTCAAATTTCATTTTGTCATCATCATGTCAGATCACAGACCCAGGTATATAGTTATCAGCTCCAATTCAACAGAAGTTTGCTTATTATCGTACGTTTAGGAATATGTCGTTGGGAAAATTCTGGTAGGCATTTACGTGTGTCAACTCATAGCTTGAGCTTATGTAAACATAGTATGCGGTTGCATTTGGGAGCCTATTTAGTTAAGTACAAGTTCACTGTTGCTAAATATTTTTTTACAAGCTGAACGTTTACATATACTGTAAAACTACTACTTATAATCGACTTCAAATATGTCTTTGTTGTCATAATATCAAGAAGAAAAGAAGAACACTAATCTTTTAATAGCTCTTAATTTTGTCCGTGTTACTTACTTTGAAAAAAGTGATCAATAATTGTTTGGTGAAATAATCTTGACGTTTTAATGTTTGAAAATGTTATTGTTATTTAATGCGATTTTTAGCTCATCTATTTTTTGAGAAAAAAAAATGAGCTATTGTCATTACCTTGGCGTCGGCGTCGGTGTCGGCGTCGGTTTGGGCGTCCGGTTAAGTTTTGCGTTAAGGTACACTTTTCTCATAAAGTATCAATGCTATTGCATTTAAACTTGGTACACAAACTTACTATCATAAGGGGACTGGGGAGGCAAAGTTAGATAATTCTGGCTTGCATTTTGACAGAATTATGTGCCCTTTTTATACTTAGAAAATTGAAAAATTGGTTATGTTTTGTGTTAAGGTCCACTTTTTCCCTCAAGTATCAAAGCCATTGCTTTCATACTTGCAACACTTACTAACTATCGTAAGGGGACTGTGCAGGCAAAGTTATGTAACTCTGACTGGCATTTTGACGGAATTTTATGCCCTTTTTATACTTAAAAAATTGACAATTTGGTTAAGTTTTGTGTTAAGGTCCACTTTTTTCCTAAAGTATCAAAGCCATTGCGTTCATACTTGCAACACTTACTAACTATCGTAAGGGGACTGTGCAGGCAAAGTTATGTAACTCTGACTGGCATTTTGACAGAATTATGTGCCCTTTTTACACTATACACCCCTCTCCACTCCACCCCTCCATCCTTTGTGATTGAAATTGAGATAGGTCCCTACACCTTTAAAAAGAAAAATAGACGAGCGGTCTGCACCCGCAAGGCGGTGCTCTTGTTTATTTTTACCACCCACGTAGTAATTTGTTTGGGCGTTTTTTTTCAGTTTATACAGAGCCCCATTTGACGAAAGAAACGGCATTTTTAACGTTTAACCCCTGATTTAAGACTTTAAACTTAATTTTATTCACGAATATTTACAAAAGGATATGTTTCAGTATAAATAATAACTTGAAGTGGATAAATAAAAATACCACCACTTAACTGATAACTTATTGTAAGATACACTTGCTTGAATAAAACTGGGCATGAGACTCTTTTAAACTATGTTCTGAAAGATTTCGCAATGTTGGCGAGCTACACAAATAAGAAAATAAATTCTTTTGATAACGGATGTGTATTTAAAACTTAGGATTTTCATCAACAATCAAATTGTATATTGTTGAATGTCGTTGTTAGACTAACATTAATACAACAGATGTATCGTGTGTTTCAATCATTTCATTTGTCAGAAAGGTCTCTCAATTTAAGGCGTGTCCGTGGCGGGGTCACATGGTCCCTCGTGCACGGCGTGAAGGCTGTGTCCGTGATGGGTGCAGATGCCCTTTGCAAACTCACAGCTGAAATGTATATTACAAGTTTGGTTTAACAATTAAAAAACACAGCTTAAAGGTTAATAATAATTCAAAGCTACTCTGTTAATACAAACACGGCCCCTTTATGATTATTTTTTAGCATAGTTACAGTACCTGTTTTGGTAGGTCACATGTGTTTGTCCATCAAACGCACAGACGGGCTCGGGACTGTACGTGGAGCAGTCAGTGGCGAGCACGCTGACACAGTGTGGGCTGCCGATCTCGGGCTTCGCAGAAAGGGCGATGCCTAAACAGGCGTAAATATTGACTCTCAATTGTTGCCGATGTCGTGAAAAGTCAGCAATATGCCTTAACAGTTGTCCTTAACAGTAAACAATTGTTTGTCCACGTCGGGTTTATCAGCAAGGGCCAAGAGAAATTCTCATCGCCATAATAATTATCTTCAGAATACTCATAATTCTTCGTAAATAAACTATTTAAAATCTGAACGAGAAAACTAGATATAAATGAATCATATATGTCTCTTTGATATTCAATATTGTCAATTGTCAAATCGTCTAAAAGCTACTAATCGCATTTATGAACATGTGTCAAACAAAATGTGTATGCTTGTATTATAGCAATGAGTGACCATCTTGAAGAACATTAAATATAAATGAGCCGCTCTGTGAAAATGGGGTTTAATGCATGTGCGCAAAATATTGTCCCATATTAGCATGTTCAATCTGCACAGGCTTATCAGGGACGACACTTTCCGCCTTAATTTGATTTATGCTAAGAAGAGACTTTCTTTAAGCGAAAAGTATCATAAAGCGGAAAGTGTCATCCCTGATTTGCCTGTGCGGACTGCACGGGCTCATCTGGGACCACACTTTACGTACATGCATTAAAACCAATTTTCACAGAGCACGACTTAATTGCATGTGCAAACTAAAGAAATAAAATAAAGTAAAAACCTACCCAAAATAACGCAGAGACATACGATACGCAACATATTGAGGAGCAGTGATTTCTGACACTAGCGATTTTGTAGTCCTATTTATTAAGACCAGTAAATCGTGATCTCACCAAGTCACGAAGTAGCGATTTCAACCACCAACGTGTTCCATATAGGTTATTTGACTGATAAGATGACTGCCTGGTGTCTCTGTGTTAAAGTCCAACGCGGAGATAGATAGGACAACGACATCATAACAAATAACTATCTACTCCTACTTTTTCTCCGTTATTTCTGTAATTTAATACAGTTTGTCGTTGCAATTAGTGATACCAATGAGTGTCAATGGCATTTAACGGCTACAAATGCAAATAAAAAATGTTTGGTCGTTTGATACATGCATTTTATCATTTGAGAAATTAACGAGTTCCCTTTGCTCGACAGCGCATTATATAAGGACCCGTGAGGAGGTTTTTAGTCTTATATATAGTCTTATATATTGTTTGGAATAAGAATTCTCATAGCTGTAACGGCCAGCTACTCTGTATTTTGAAACTAACTGAAATCATAGTTGATGATGTTTTACGCTCTATCCTGGTAAAAAATGGATTTTCTTAAGTGGACCACCGACTGAGATCAAGGAGCGGTCCCGGCTCGTGTTGTGGGTATTTGATATACCAACAACTGCATACGCAGGAAAATATTATGTATTTGCATATGGCTCTGTTATGTACAAAAAAGTGTATTGCGATAGTTGATCCGGGTTAGATTGGTGTTATAAATTAAACAAAAATAGTAAATATGTTTGTGTCTATATGTAAAAGACTTCCTATTACAATTTAATCAAATACTCTTTGGAAACATATTGGTTAAACTAAGTTTGGCCAATATGTATGAGGTCACAATATGATAATATGTCTTGATATTGCCAAGAGATAAAAGGTGACCTTTGTACTACTTAATGGCTTTTGTACGTAAGAACGGTGTTATCTGTGATGTCCGACGTTTCATTATTCCAATATTAAGCAGTGAAATAGGCGTGTTTGTTGATCATCAGTTGAGAACTATTAACCTTGCAATCATGCGTGTTAATTGGATGATTCTTTTATGCGCAACAGGTGAATGATGTGCTAATTGCAATTATTTATGCTGAAAAAATAATGCAACCGTATTATATGCCTGATTCATAAACTGTTCTGTAGAGTTTCGTATTAAACAAATGAAATGATCAAAAGTGATTTGAATTATGCTAGTATGATATGAAAGTCTGATCTGCAAAGAGAGAGATTTACTGACCACTGTAATTTTTCAACATGAATATACATACGTGAGAACTTTGTTCATTTATTATGAAGATTTTGATTATAGCACAGATTATAATTATCCTGATTGCTTATAGACAATGTTTATGCAATCAGAAGTTTTCATTACATCAAGATAGGTGGTATGACTACATTACTCTCTCTTTTAGCAATTTTTAAATACTTGTTGAAATATCTTTAACTGTTTTTATTAGGTTCATCGTTAAACATATTTTAGAATAACATTTTGTATTCAACATATACTCATTGACTGGAGTATTGTTCATTATTTGTTTATGATATACGTTTATCATATATGTGTCGTAAAAACTTATGTTTCTAGCTGGAAGGTTATCCTTCTTTCCTCGGAAATCTTGTATCAAAAGGACATCTGGTATTCGGTGCTAGTAACCAGTTTCCGGTACTTAGGGGTAAAAGTAAAGAAAGTAACACTAATGTTCGCGTCATTGCAGTTGCGAATGCGCAGAATTTCAACGGCGGCGACTCCACTTGGTACTGCGGTATCCTGGCCAATGAAAACTGCAGCATTCACATCGCCGAGCCCAGATGTGGAACGGACCTCATCACATACACAAACATGTACACTGTGAAATATAAATATTTATATAAACTTTTTTATTTTACTTTTGAACGGCCACTTATGGGGAGTGTAAATTGATAACGATTACATAACATTGTGTAACAATATGGAACAAGAAAGTAAAGACTTATTTCGTTTCGTTTGGTTTTACATTTCTGTGCAATATAACTACAAAATAGTAAACAGGTTTGTTATACGTTAACGAATACGCTTCTTCAAATTAAGATAAGTAAAATAACGTACCGATAAATTATATGGACGAAAACTGTACATCGTAACACAACATCAAAGCTAAGTATCACATTTATCGCTATACATTTGAGTCGCGGGGTTAAGAAGAGTCTTCCGTTCAAGGATTATACAAGACAAGCGGAAAGAGTCGTCTCTAATTAGCTTGTTCGAACTGCACAGGCTAATCTAGGACTACACTTTACGCAAATGAATAAAAAAACCTTTTCAAATAGCGAGGCTAATTTATATTCAGGTGTGCACTAGGACAGGCTCACTGCAAGGATGCCACTGTAAATCAGTTGCACATGGGTCCATGCGGAGATGGCGGTACCACGACCAGAAGCCCTGAACAGATTGTGCACGGAAGCGAGGTACGTGTATATAACTTCATTACAGCTGGTTCAATGTGGTAATGTGGTTCAACTAAGCAAAAAACAATTACATATATTTAAGTCAACTAAGTCGCGAATTACACGGCAGTGAGATACTTTAAACGCCTGGGAGATACGAAATGAAAATACCGGTGCTTCACGAAATCGAGGTTCGAAATGCACATAGTTCACGGTAGTGAGGTACGAATTACAAAAAGTTAACTAGAGCGAGGTGCGACTTTGACGTATGTCACGGTAGCGAGGTACGGACCGACGGAGTTCACGTTTGCGAGAAATTAAGTTCAAGGTAACGACGTTAGTTTAGTTTAAAGTAGAACTGTGCGAAGAGCACGGTGTTCATAATAGCAACGTACGAATTGCAAGCATGTTCGAATAACACATAGTTCATGGTAGCATGGTGCAAATTTGAAACAAATCATGCTACCGAGGTGTGCATAGCACGTAGTTTGCGGTAGCGAGGTGCACATACAACTTAGTTTGCGGTAGCGAGGTGCGCATAGCACGTAGTTCTCGGTAGCACGATGCGAATAGTACGTAGTCCACGGTAGCACGGTGCGAAAAGCACGCAGTTTACGGAAGCAAGGTTCACATTTCAAACCATTCGTGGTAGCAAGGTGCGCATAGCATGGTGTTCGCTGTAGCGTGATTCGCACATTACGTAGTACCCTGAAGCGAGGTGTGCATAGTACGTAGGTGCGCAAAACGTAATTAATGGTAGCGAGGTGTGCATACTACGTAGTTCATGGAAGTGAAGTGCTCATATCAAGTAATTAAAGGTATCTAGAGCGCATATCACGTAGTTAAAGGTAGCGAGGAGCGCATAGCACGAAGTTAATAGTAGAGAGGTGCGCATATTTCGTAGTTGACGTAAACGAGGTGCGCATAGCACGTAATTAAAGGTAACGAGAGCGCATGGCACGTAGTAAATGGTAGCGAGAAGCAAATTCAAAATAATTAACGTTTGCAATGTGCGCATAACACGTAGTTAATGGTAGCAACATGCACATAACACGTAGTTCACGGTAGCGAGGTGCGCATAGCATGTAGTGAACGGTTGCGAGGAACAATTTCCAAATAATTCATGGCTGCGAGTTGCAAATTCACTGATATTTCTATATAAACCATCGACATTCAGTTCGACATTTACCTGCTTTCATGTCAGCGAATGGACGCGCGTTATTAAACGATGCATAAGAAAACAAACATATTATTTATCGAGCAAAGCATATAGATTGTTCTTCTAATGGAATTTATTGATAATTAATAAAGAGGATGTCTATGTGCAAGGCTATTTCTCTTGCCCTGATATGGGTGTAATTGTTTGTTTATTTAGTGATCTTATCTAGGAAAGCTAATCTAGGAAATCTAAATTTAACATCGTTGCTTTTCGCAGCTTGTACTGGATTTCCAATGCGCTGTGTTGGGTCACAGAGGATGTGAGCCAGCCATAAACGAGAAGATATGTGGTACGGACGGGATCACATACCAGAACTTGTGAGTGAATATTCACAAGTGAATGTCGATCGTATAATGATGGTTAGCACTCTTTGTGCATGACGCTAGCTTTAATCACATACCAGCACTTGTGAGTGAATATTAATATGTGTACGTCGATCGTACAACTGTGGTTAGCACTCTTTGTGCATGACGTGAACCTTTACCACATACCAGAACTTGTGAGTGAATCTGTTCATCTGACTAGAACTTGTACGTAAATATGTTCGTCTATACAGCCATCATTCGATGGTGTCGTAAGCACACACAACTTATGCATGAAAATGCATGATGTGCTAGTTGTAGCAGAGAGTGTAGATTTAATTGTATACTCAGCACATACTAACACAAAAACCCAAGAAGCAGGTTTCTAAAGATCATAAATAAATAAATGCACGACTGTTCCCGTTTGCCTCTGTTCAGCTGCATACATTGTTAAATGTACATACTGTGAACATCAATTTGTATAACATGAATAAGAAACCCAACTAAATGTTTGATGTCCACTTCTCTCGACAGCTGCGAGTACGAGAAGGCAAGGTGCATGCACAGGGAACTTCACGTGGCGAAATTGGGAGATTGCAGCGCCTAAACCGGATTGTCATTACTATCTCTGTAGTGGCTAAGAATTCAAATTCAGAAAAACAGTCAATTGATTGATGAATAAAAACCTTGTATTTTTAGATCATCAAAACCACAAAGCCCTTTTTGTTATATTGTTCAAAGCACAGTGGATAGTCATCCGATTAATACGATTTCAAATATTAATACTTTGTCATTTCGCAAGAACACAGCGATAACCCTAACAAAAGTTACTGTGCAAACTCTATTGATACATTTGAGTGCATATTAATATCATAAGTTAGCAGTCCAAAGTGCCGTTAAAATGCCCTGAACGACTCAATTGTCCTCGCCTTAATAATTTGACAGTTTATTTCAATTGCACGATAACTTCGTGTATTAACTACATAACATTATTTAACCAAGTTTTCTTATGCAAACAAAAGCACTTTATTTTCCGCATTTCAGTTAATTTTATTCTTCATTTCCGCCACATTCAATATGCAAAATAAGGAAAATATCGATTTCTTATTACCTATGACACACGCACCTACAACCCCGAACATCTTTGTTTTATCAGAAAAACAAGTTACATACGGACCAAATAGTCGAGATTTGAATCAATTTCCTTTTGTCCACAACATGTATGTGATGCTACACACCAAATACCAAACTTCTGGGCCTCATGGTTTAGGGATGGTTAAAATCATGTTTCTATTTAATTCTATATAAACAATTTAATTGCAATACATATGTTGTATTCGGTCTTTTCGTAACCTAGAGCCGAAGTAGGTTGTCTCGCCTGCGGGTATGCATTGCTTAAATACGGTTTAAGAACTTTTAAATTTAACTCGGAAATATATTTCTGTCGTTTTTGCTACAATGGACCCGTCTTCGTGCTTTAATTGTAAACACACAACATTTGAAGACATCATGAATTTAAGAAAAAATCAAATAATCATTTATTTACCAAATAAACAACAGAAAATGTAAAGTAAAACAAGATGTGACCCTTCACCACTCAAAATGTGCAGCTCCTTGAGATACACACGCATTTCAAATATAAAATTGCTAGCTTCAATATTGCATAAAAGACATAACATGAGCAATTTTGACCCATATATTTGACCTTGAAGGATGACCTTGACCTTTCACCACTCAAAATGTGCAGCTCCATGAGATACACATGCATGCCAAATATCAAGTTGCTATCTTCAATATTGCAAAAGTATTAATAAAATAAGCGATTTGGACCACATATATTTGACCTCTGACCTTGAAGGATGACCTTGACCTTTCACCACTCAAAATGTGCAGCTCCATGAGATACACATGCATTCCAAATATCAAATTGCTATCTTCAATATTGCAAAAGTATTCATAAAATAAGCGATTTGGGCCACATATATTTGACCTCTGACCTTGAATATTGACCTTGACCTTTCACCACTCAAAATGTGCAGCTCCATGAGATACACATGCATGCCACATATGAAGTTGCTATCTTCAATATTGCAAAAGTATTCATAAAATGAGCGATTTTGGCCACATATATTTGACCTCTGACCTTGAAGGATGACCTTGACCTTTCACCACTCAAAATGTGCAGCTTCATGAGATACACATGCATGCCAAATATGAAGTTGCTATCTTCAATATAGCAAAAGTTATTGCAAAATGTTAAAGTTGGCGCAAACAAACCAACAGACGGGGGAAAAACAATATGTCCCCCACTACTATAGTGGGGGACATAAAAACATGAACTGGTTATTCGAGCCTGAGACGTTCACAGGCGTGAGTTTGGTAGCCAAACGATCATACATGTCAAATTATCATATATTGCAACTCTAAGCATAGTTGGTATAGCGATTTTACAATATATTTTGTAATAAAAGACTATATAAATAGTGCGATCTTTGACGAGTGGTTATTTTCAACTTCAGGGACAAACTCTGCCGAGGATATTTTTGTAATGTCACCTGTCAATTATTTTACAAATTTCATGCCCATTGTTAACTTCTATATTAGCCCTTGTGACCTACATATGCAGCGAATTTATACGATTTGAACAACTTTTTAAAAGGATCATTCTTGTGAAATCTAATTACAATCTGCCAAGTGATTTGTGAGAAGTAATTTTAGGCACTTTGCTGACGACTAACGGTGGAAGACACACGACGAAGGCCATCGGATAAACACCCAAAACAAGAATTCACCGTGAGCACTTATTGCTCATATGAGGTTATGTCATAAAGTGCAACAAAGTTCAAACAGATATACACATTGTTTATTATTCAAATAGTACATTCATTATAATACACAAGTCATATAAAATTTATGTTTTAGCGTCATGTGTCACAGTTATGTACCGTTAGTATTGACATGTCGTTACTACAATACGAAAAGCTCTGATTCGAACAGATACTTTGGTTTTCAGTATTGATTACCACATTGTTGACAAAAACGTTATTGTACATCCTATCAATTAAGTCTAAACTCGTTCATACTAGACTTACATGAGTAACAATACAAATTCCAAAAAAAAAAATATTAAAATTCAAATCAATAAATCCGCTAGAAACTAAATCCTTTTAATATGCCTTATCATCTAATTTATCAAAGACCTTGAGATCAAGGTCTCTATATTCAATTTTCGTCTTTATCAGACTTACAGCACTGGTTCATTTTATTTAAAAAAAACAACGTAAAGCATGTTTTTTACAAAACAAGAGATGTGTTTGTCATGCGCCGCTTTTTGTTACCTTACACATTGAAGGATAACCTTGACCTTGACCTTTCACCACTCAAAATGTGCAGCTCCTTGAGATACACATGCATGCCAAATATGACGTTGCTATGTTACATATTTCAAAAATTATTGCAAAACTTAACTGTAGGGTTAAGTTTTGGTGTGCTTTTTTACATTTGACCTTGAGGGATGACCTTGACCTTTCACCACTCAAAATGTGCAGCTCCATGAGAAACACATGCATGCCAAATATGAAGTTGCTATTTTCTATATTTCAAAAGTTATTGCAAAACTTTACTGTAAGATTAAAGTTTTGGGACAGAATGACAGACGGAAAGAAAGAAAGACAGGCCAAAAACAATGTACCCCCGATCTATCGATCCAGGGGCATAAAAACGTATACAGTTATTAGGAAGCAAACACGATTAGTAGGTCTACATAAGAATTGTTATAAGCAGTCTCAGGACAGTGCGCTCGACTAAAGCATGCTTTTTGTAGGAGGCATGGGCATCATGAAGTGACTTAATAATGGCCACAAGACATGTGTGCAGTCTCCAAAGAATTGCTTAAGTAGCTGCAAATGTACTTGGTGTGCACATGCAAACAAAAACTGATGACGACCTCGACCAGTAAAATAACTTATTCAGTAACCGATATAATTAAATATTTTTTAAGATGACAGGCATAAATGAAATATGATATTACTGTAACTGAGCATTAGTTTTATACTCTGAAAAACAAACAAAATTAGTGTTAAATCATAACAGTCTTTCAAACAGTATATAGAAAAAAGTCTAATGGCATAAAAAAACAAGATTATTGCCAAGAAATAAAAGTCCCCTACCGATGAAAGTCCACCATTTTCAGCAATATTTCTAGTCTATTTGTTGCCATAGCAACCAGAATTATTGACATAGGATCAAAATGAAATGACGTGCATAATGTTAATATTGCCATCTATCCATGTTTTAAGTTTCATGAAAAAATATGAAGAACTTTTAAAATTATCGCAGGATCCACCATTTTCAGCATTATTTCTAGTCTATTTGTTTCCATAGCAACCAAAATTCTTGACGTAAGAACAAAATGAAATGACGTGCAAATCTCCATATTGCCATCTGTCCATTTTTCAAGTTTTATGAAAAAAAATATGAAGAACTTTTATAGTTATCGCAGGATCCAGAAAAGTGCGACACACTGACAGACTGACACACAGAGAGCAAACCATAAGTCCCCTCCGGTTGCACCGGTAGGGGACTAACAAGAGCTGTCAGAAGACAGCGCGCTCGACTATTCGAGTGCTTGACAGTATAATGTAAGCCATCATGGGGAAATTGTTCATATTCAATAAGGTCAAGGTAATATAGTCATATTCTAAGCGGAAGAGGACCATAATTGAAACATATTGATCGCTTATGTTTAAAAGAAGTTGTACTTTAGAGACGATTCTGAGTTCAGGTATATTTTCCACAATATGTTGAACAATTGTAAAGACATACAACAAACTAATAAGATTTTATTTCAGGTTTGATAGCAAAAGCTTGGGTGGGATTGTTGGACGGTCCTTCAAAAATAAAATAAATAAATATTTGTGTGTTTTTTACCATGTTTACAAAAAAAACGTTCTTTTTGTGTTGGGGGTGGGTTTGGGGTGGAGATGGGGATATAATGTGGGGGATGTTCTTTCAAAAATATAATAAAAAAAGGAAAACAAAAATAAAAAATTGGGAGGGGGGGTGGGGGATTCTGGGGTGGGGCGTGGGGGATGATTTGGGTGGAGTCCATTGTGGTATGTCAGGTTAGTGTTGTTTTGTCAAAGTATGAATCAAATCTGACCATAAAGAAGTTATGGCAATTTAAGCAAAATGTATTAACTTTACCTTGAGAGTCAAGGTTATTCAAAGGTCAAAATCAACTTGCCAGGTAAAGTACCCTCATGATAGTAAGAAATTATTTGAAGTTTGAAAGCAATAGCCTTGATACTTTAGAAGTAAAGTGGATCTAAAAACAAAGTTTAACAAAATATTCAAAGTTACAAAGACAAAAAGGGCCATGATTCCGTTAAAATGCCAACCTGAGTTATGCAACTTTACCTGTACAGTCCCCTTACGATAGTTAGCGAGTTTTCCAAGTCTGAAAGCAATAGCTATGATACTTTAGGAGTAAATGGACCAAAACACAAATTAAATTATCTAAGTATAAAAGGGGCCATAATGCTGTCAAAATGCCAGTCAGAGTTACATAACTTTGCATGCACAGTCCCCTTTTGATAGTAAGTGTTGCAAGTATGAAAGCAATAGCTTTGCTACTTTAGGAATAAAGTGAACCTAAACACAAAACTTACCAAATTTTCTAAGTATTAAAAGGGAACATAATTCTTACAAAATGCTTGATACAGTTGTCTTCTCTTGTTTATAGATTGGGTCATGTTGGTAAAGAAGTATGGAAAATATAAAAGCAATATGACATCGTACATAGATATGCATATTCTAAGGGAAAAGGGGCCACTATTCTTACAAAATTCTTGTTACAGTTGTCTGCTCTTGTTTATAGATATGGGTCATCTTGGTTAAGAAGTATGCAAAATATGAAAGCAATATGTCAAGGGACATAGAAAGAATATGAGGTGGTACGCAAACTTTAACATAGATTTATCAATAATACGCATATTCTAAGTGAAAAAAAGAACCATACTTCTTACAAAATGCTTAATACAGATGTCTGCTCGTGTTTATAGGTTGGGGTCATGTTGGTAAAGAAGTATACAAAATATAAAAGCAATATGTCAAGGGACAATATTTGAGGTGGTACGCAAACTTTAACATTCCAACGCTCACGTTCACGCAGACGCCGGGGTGAGTAGGATAGCTCCACTATATATATATCATATATAAATGTCGAGCTAATCATGTAAATGTTGCTGAGTACTACACAAATACTCGACAAAGTCCGATACACCGCCTCGCTCAAGAAAACCACTTCTCAATATTCGATAAATATGCTTCAGCAAAACACGGTATTTAAACAGCTTGTCTTAACAATTTAACACTCATCTGATGAGCAACAAATCTGTCAACATGTTTTTAATATAAAAAAGTGAAACATATGTTATTTGAATATTGCAACAAAAACATATATATTACGTGAAATAACAAAATAATGTTACAAAATCAGAGATGAAAACAAAAACTTATGCTATACAGCTAAACTTCAAGAGTTATCTATATAATACAAGTCAATGACATTCAAGGAATACAGTTTAGTTAAATTAAACTGCCTTTAATATACAGATGTAATAGCCTTTGATGCTACTGCATATTGTTAAGCTTCTTAATTTGTCTTTTTTAATATTCTACAAAAGCATCTGCATGTTAAGTACCCTGTATATAATATACTCAAAAAGGTGAAAATATTACTTTTGTTAATATACATCAGTTACAAGCAATAGTTGAGCTTTAGAGGATATAATATACCACAACAGTACATGAAAATATTTGCTTAATACCAACACACCTTTAGAGTTTACTTAAGTAATGCAAAGTGAAGTGAAGGCTTCACTTTTTAAACTACAGAACATTTTACATCATGAAATCCGGTAAACACTTTAAATATAAACAATTGCATGTTATTTTGTGCTGTAAAAACTTATAAAAAACGTAATAAATCTTGAAAAAAATCCAGTTCGAATAGATATAACATATATTATCAACTGTACTAACTGATGAACAAAGCACGAAGAAACATTAATAGGTGCATATAACTATATTTTATGACACATAGGCCCTGCATTTAATTTCATTTAAGTAACGGTACATTATAAATATTAATAAAAGTTTTAAAGTACAACAATCATCAAATTTTAATTCTAAGTTTGCGTGACAATAGCATTGAACGATTCCAAATCATTGTCAAAGGATTCAAAATTATTTTTGAAATAAATATTTTTCTCAACTGATCATAATCCTACTTTGTGTAATGATCGGCTCCTGTTATGCTTAGAATGCATTTATTCATTTTGCTTTTGTAGACGTAAAGCTTAATAAACAAAATAACAACATTTATAGCTCTCTCAGGTGTTGTTGAATATACAAGTAGAAAAATATTGTTATTGTAACATCTCTTCACTAATTGCTTTTGACATCTGGCATACTCAGAATAAATGTTCTAAATTTTCCAAACTCTGTTTGCAAAATGAACATGACTCATCAGAAATTTTCAATTAAATCAAAACTGAAGTCAGCTGGTATTTTACTACAGATAAATTGTTTTCTAATGTAAAATCGAGCACTTTCCGGAGTAAGATTATAAATGGGCTATTGATGCCAAGCTAACATAATTGGGGTTAAAGAATATATGTTAATCAAAAACTAGCATAATACACTCTTATATAAAAAATTATTACAATAACAGGCATATGATGTCAGAAAACCATGAACAATATTTATAGACAAACCGCTGTCTACGTGAAAAAGAAAGCAATCACAGAATGCTGGATGATGGTTCAGAATAGATTGTTATTGTATGCTTTGTAATAAAATATCAGTGAATTAAATGTTTACTTCCGTTTTGGTTTAATACACAAATTCAACGGACCTTCATTACCGCCTTTCTTAAATACTGTGAAATTACGCGATGATGTTGACTCCATAATTCGATATTTCCAGAAATACAATCTTCTAAACGACTAAGAACACATTAAAATACACTACTCTAATCAGTGGTTACGTTGAATATCACCGATTGAAACGGAAACGATTTACAATTACAAACATTATTTTCTTTTGCAAACAAACGTCAACTTTGACGTTAATGCAACAACACATTATTACTACCAAAACACAAAATGACCTCTTGCAAAAATGATATCAAAAAAGCAAGACTAATGATTCCAGGTAAAAATATTGGTTGACAAGGCCGTGGACAAAACACATGATGTATGGCATTAGATATATTCGAAAGCATTAAACAGATCCAAAAATTGTAACATCCATCAATTTGATTATGCATCGTACATTAAACACCAATTTTATGTACCAAAAAATGAAAAAATAGCCTTAAAGTCAACTGTACACGTATATTAGTGTAAGGAAAACATGTGTTATCACCAAATCATTAACATTCCAATATGCAAATCTATATTTTGGAAAATACATTAATTATAAATATTTAAATAGACAAAGTGTAAATATAATTACGTACAAATACATTTTACATTCATAAATTCGAATCATCTAAGTACGACATATACGCTGGGTATATAGCAATCTTTCGTTTATTGTGTACATTCCTTTCAGCTCTGTAGTGGGCACAGAAATAACGCAAATGCAATTTACGTGCACATCAAATGTAAATCGGTTATATATAAAATAATGACAATTACAGGCATCTAATGTCAGAAAATACATGCACAATATATAGAGGCAAAAAGCTGTCTAAGTGAAAAAAGAAAACAGCCACAGAATGCTGGATGATGGTTCAGAACAGCTTGTTATTGTTGGCTTTGTAATCACATATCGGTGGAATAAAAAATTTGTTTGTTTAATACCCCAAATCACCGGACGCCTAACTAAAAACCGTGAAATGACGTGATCATTTATTTTTACGCCGTAACACGATATTTCCAGAATTACAAGCTTCTAAACGACTAAGAAAACATTAAAATAAACAGTTCTAATCAGTAATAATTTAGAATATCACCAATTGAAACGGAAACAATTTACAAATACAAACATCATTTTCTTTTGCAAACCAATGTCAACTTTGGCGTTAATGAAACAACAACTTATTACTACAAAACACAAAATGACCTCCAGCGATAATGATATCTAATATGCATGACTAATGATTCCAGGTATAACTATTGGCTGACAAATTCGCGGACGAAACGCATAATGTTTGGCATGAGGTGTATTCGAATACATTAAACAGACCCCAATCTGTAACATTAATCAATGTGATTATGTATCGTACATAAGGCACCACTTTTATATACCAAACATGAAACGTTAACCTGAAATTCCACTATAAACGTATATTGGTAAAAGTGAAATATTTGTTATAACAAAAGCAAATAAACTTACATTACGACAATCTATACTTTGGAAAATACATAAAATATAAATATTTAAGTACACAATGTGTACATATAAATATAGCCGTAGCATACTCTAATCGAACCATATGGCATTATGTATTATTACATTCAAATATTCAAATCTGCTAAATACGGCATATACGCTGGGTAAAAGCAATCTTTTCTTACATTCCCTTTAACTCTGTAGTGGGCACAGAAATAAACAAATGTAATCCACATGCACGTCAATGTTAAATCAGTTATTATTATTCTAAAAGACAGCGCGCTTGACTATTCTCCCGCTTTGATAGTATAATGTACGTTTTCTGCCATTTACCTATTGTAATGACCACTAAGACTTATTTGAAACGTGACCATGCACAGAAATAACATTTTAATTTTCACTTATAATTTAGGTGAATTTAATAATTTTGCAAACAATGTCTGCATTAAAGCTTCCTGCTTAGAAAACTACAGCACAACACTTCACTTAAAACTGGAGTCATTCAACAGGAACGATTGTTCTATACCTAGTTAAAGAAGAAACTGTTAGTTGATCCTACTTGCCCCAATTGCAATCCTATCCTAGGTCTGAATGGAAGCTTCCTACAAACAAAATGACATTACATTGGTAACAGTGATTTATCGCCACCCTAACTTAAGTCACTGAATGCAATAGTTTAATATTTTTAGCAACAGTCGCCTTGCCCGTAACCTCAATGCCCCAAAGGCAATCACATGTTAGGTCTGTCAGCTAGAAAAAGGAGTGATATAACGAAAGTTTACCTAGATTCTTTAGAGAAAAAATGAGAATAATTATGCTTTATTTAATGTCACAGTGATGGGAATTGGCCTATTTGCAATACCAGTAGTAAAACCCGTGATATAGAGATGTTGAACGTTCATTAACTAATTGTGTACGTAAAAAAGCGGAATAATGCTCCTAAATTGCAGATTAATGTTCGAACTTAATCACTGACTTTATGACCCAAACACATACTAAGGAGATGGGTACTACACGTAACATGTCGGTTTTTAATGGTGGACATTTGCGCACAAGTATTGCAAAATCCACCAATATATGAACATTTCGAAAAGACATACAGTTTGACAGACGTGAAGACGTACTGAAGGATAGTCTGCACTATGCTGCCTTCTTCGAAAGGGGCATTAAAACAATCAAACCGCAATCACCAATAACACACAAACGTCCCACACAATAAAAACTGTCATGAATAATATTGTATATAAAGGGGGGTAACTGCGTTAAGACTTTATTTGTTCAAGTTTCATCATGATTAAGCACTAGTTATAGTTTCTATATTGGTATCAAGTTTTTTCTAAGATTTTACCTAGTGAACTTATTTTGGGTGCATAGTATCAAATTCGAATAACTATATACGTTTCCTAGAAAGCTCGTTATGAGCATGTTCATTCAAGATAGGATGTGGCCTATCAAGTGATAGCGAGCTTAAGTTTACCACGCACACCGCACGACGCCGGATGACATACACATACTGGTTCACTACGAGCTCAGGTCAGCTAAAAATATTGGTTTTTCATTACTTACTTATATGAGCAAGTGTGTCATACTTAAAGCCCTTGACTGCACAAGATGCAGTAGGGGCAAATACTAACGTCCGTGTTATCCATGTGACGTAGTCTCCTGTACACCAGTCATCTGAACAAGTTCCATGTAGACAAGTGTGAGACCATTCTGCATGTCGAACAACTTGATGTCCAAACAATTGTCTGTCAACTGAAACATACACATTAGTACCATATAAGTTACAATATATTCTATTATACATAAAAACACTTCGATAGATTGGTTTTGAAACTAATATCACACGTTAAGAAAGTTACTTAAAATTACGTACTAATTCATCATTTTTGAAACAAATTTCTTTCTTTTTTTATTTAAATTTAACTTTATGAATAATAATAATGAAGACTACTTACATAAAAACAAAACATCATGAAACCCTGTCATACAAAACATAAAGGGGGATCCATTTGGACGACAGCGGGCTCGTATTTTGTACTTTATTCTTTAACCAATTTTGTAGCCAATCAACTTAAGTTAATGTTCGATTCAATGTAGTTACTATTTTCTCAATTTAACTTATCCACTCCATATGTAATTCCAGGAAAGGGTTTCATAAAAGAATGTATGTGTAATAAAGTTTAATTTCAATTACACCATTGAATTCGTTGAGGCGGAGGGCAGCATTTGTTTATATCCATTTATGGTGACCTTATATCCAGCTGATCCATAAGCAATCGAAAACAACGTCTTTAAAACAGTTTTCATGACAATAACTCAAGTAATTAACTCCTGAATCGTTGAACTTGATTTTGAGTTCATCGATCCCGTGTGAAACTCAATTTTGTGCTGGAATTATGTGTTAATTAATAAAGTTTCAAATCAAGAATTAAACGTTAATAGCCATTTCTGTATAAAGTAACGTCCACATTGATCATCCATGTGCAACCACAAGTGTCGTTTAAAATATAGTAAGGTTTGGAAAATATTGTTGATGAAGTGTCATCCAAAAAACCTCGATTCGTTATCGAGAAATTACGTAGAATTCCCATTTGAAAAATATTCAACACTTATCTTTAGCTTATCTGCAAAATTTTCCAATTCAAAATGTGATTACATACCTAAATTTTACAACAAAAACAGTTTGACCGAGTGACTAACAAATTTCAATATGGCGAACACATGTAACAAGTTTGAATGAAACATCTTATTAATCATTCCCGAGACACTCGCTTAACTAATAGTATAACCTGTCTTTCTATATATGCAAATATTTAGTGTCAAAAAGCCCTCACTTTCCACAAATTAATATTTTATTTACTTTTAAATCAATATGATTGTACCTTTTTTGAAATGCAAGCTTCCAACAAGAGATGTGTTTGTCAGAAACACAATGCCCCCTATTGCGCCCCTTTGAAATAAAATTTCAATATATAATTTGGCAGGTTTACAAATTATCTCCCTTTTAAAGCTTATTACTTCCCTTGGATTTTTTTTTTACTTTTGACCTTCAATGATGACCTTGACCTTTCACCACTCAAAATGTGCAGCTTCATGAGATACACATGCATGCCAAATATCAAGTTGCTATCTTCAATATTCAAAAAGTTATGACCAAACTTTAACGAAGGTTAAAGTTTTGGTTAAAGTTTTGGGCCACACATATACAATGAATTACAGACAGACAGACAGACAGGCCAAAAACAATATACCCCCGATCTTTCGATCCGGGGGCATAAAAAACAACACCAAAACATCGCCAGCCAATTCCAGGGCGAATAAAAAGGGTAATGTTGAACAAGCTTATATTGTTTTTGAATTTGTATTGATCAACGGGTGTTGGGGCTGGTGCATGAACACATCGAAATTAGTATTTATCAAGCGGTAGCATAATCCTTCAATTGTGTCATTCAATAATAAAAAGTCGATATCAAAAAATTAAAAACCACCATATTCTCTAGTCATAACAATCCTCTGTTTTCTGAGAATGTATGATATATGGTTATCCTGCATTTTTGAAAAATATATCTGCATAATAGTAATGGATTTTACTTTGTGTTTCGTTAGATTTTCAAAAATTCATTTAACAATTAAACTGTTTCCAACGGAAAATATGATAAAAATACCTTCACTGTTAATGATAAAGCCATGGCAAATTGTTATTATACTAAAAAATAGGCAAACTATTTCAAAAATACATCCAGAAAATCAAGTGAAACGTTCTGTATAATACAATCACCAAAATGATATCCTTTCCAAGTTGTATGTATTTTTCCACAAACACATAATACCGCGCGTTATCACCTAGATGACAAATGTGTCATATGCTGCTTACAGTTCCCTAAAGGAACTAAATTGAACTTAACAGTTGAGAGACTAAGGTAATAAATACGTCATCAGACCTTGACATTTCATAAAAATGATTTCATACTATGATTACATGCACGTGATGGTAAATGGTAAAGTGCGTTGTAACGGTATTAATGAACTGGATTGTATCAATCTGGTACGTAATATTTTAGAGAAGATTATAAGGTTATTTTGCTTTTGAAATCTAAAGTAGCCACTGTTGCTTGGTTAGGAGGTCGATGTTCATCTGTATAAAAGTAAATACTTGTGTCAAGTGTAATGTTTAGGGACATTCACTCGGTTAACATCTAGTGATTTGAAATGACCGTGTCAAGACATGACCCATTCATGTGTTTGTTGTGCTGGGTTGGTGATTGGGCACTCAGTAACGTGCAGTTATTAAACCTCGATACATTTTTTTACTTGGAATAAATGTAACGGGCAACAGAGATTTACCTGATTTGTTTGATATATTATCATGTCCAAATTACTGGCAAATTTTCCGCACGAATCGTTTCTTTCCTTTTGTTCCGCGCGTAGCAATTTTGTGTAATCTATCAGATCTTGTTTACTCATCGCTTTCTGGAACATATGATAACAGTATGAAATAATAATTTTTTATTATAAACGCAGCTTTTTATTAATACTTATTAATGTTTAATGGACTGTGATTAAGAAAAGCCTACCTTTCGATTGCATTTTTTATATGCAGACTGAAGATTCCCAGCATCTTGAAAAAATCCGCCAACAGGTCTGCCTTGTTCAATGTTTGTGAGGCGACGGGCAGTACATCGTAAAAGGCGCTTTGAAATCCATGCTGATAATATCTGTTCATTTGAGCTCATCTCTGCTTTATGTTTGGCATTTGGTCCGGTGTCAATTTCAAATACCATTAATTTGGCAATCCCATCTAAGATGTCATTTCGAGGTTTATCTTGTGCTTTGACATTCAAAGCATGATCTGTAAAAATTAAAAAAAATAGAAAATCACTGTAATTTGTATATAACATGAGCTGATAAAAGCAATTGGAATTAAGTGCATATTAAGGTAAGTATTATGTTGCCTAAACACGTAAATATTAACTTATATGTCATGTTGTACGTAAACATTAACAAAACTAGGTACACAAAATAGGTTATGATGGCTCTCATGCACTCAACTAAGTTTGCTGAAAGCACACTATTGACAATTAACGTGGTGATAAAGGTATTGACCAACTTGACCCAGATTCAAACAGGACATTGATCATCTCACTATAAACATGCTGACCAAGTTGTATTAAGATTGAGTGCTAAAGTTAGCTCCTAAAGTGGTTGCAAGGTTTTTCGAAAATTTTACCTGGTTACCTAGTATAACCATGCATGTGACACAAATTCAAACTCGACCTAGATATTGTTAGAATTAACATCCTGACCAGGTCATCAAGCATCAGCCATAAATGTTGCCTTAGTGTGGTAACATAGTTTATTTTATCAGACCTAGTGACTTAGTTTTTAGAACGGACATGAGCAAGATTATTACTTGGCTCATATACTTGTTTGTATGAACATTCTGACCAAGTTTCATCAATATTGAGTCAAACATATGGCCTCTGGAGTGGTAATACGTGTCTTGTTCTTCTATACGACATGTTGACCTAGTTTAAAGATTTTACACAACAGTAGATATTGTCAAGATTTACATTCACACCAAGTTCGATCAAGATTGTGTCATAAATGTTGCCTTAAAAAAGGCCACTACGATTTGACCTGGTGACCTACTTTTGGATGCATACAACTCAAACTCAGGCGAGATATTGTCAAAATAAACAGTGTGACTTAGTTTACTAAAGATTGTTTTCGTTTTAAATAAGCTTACAAAAAGATTGCTTAAAGTTAACGCCCTGCAACGCAAATCCGACGAAACAACGCCGGACAAAGACTGACCACATAAGCTAACCCCGAGCACTTCATGATCATCTAAGCTATTATTAAATTGTGCAAATGGCGCGTTTTTGTCCACTGGTTAATTTTATTTTACTACAAAAGTGGTGAATTGGTTAATGTAAATGTTTACTTGCTTACATCGTGTGTTTCTTTTGATTCACTTTATAGGTTTTACTGTAAAGTCAGTGAACTTGGGATGGGAACAAATTTTCGAATAAAAAATACCGATTCAAATATTCAAAAAGATGTATAGAAAGCATATATATTCTGAATACAAAAAGAAGTTTATTCAACTTTGAAATCGCATTCAAGTTATGTGTAGAAAAATATCATGCTTTAGTCAATGATTTGATAACATCGGTCAACAATGAACGAGAAGATTGATGTAATAATTGGAAGGAAAAAATCTGTGTCTTCGGCGAGTCAAGTGTCAGTTTGTGTACCGACGATATGCAGATTGTCCCTTAAAATTCTAACAATCGATGGAATCAACAAAGATACAGCATTTAACTTTAACGTTTTAATCCGTTGATTTATTGTTATGTCAATACCCGCAAGCAAAGTGTTCAATCGGTGTATGGAAAACACTTATCTGCGGTCGCTAATTTTTTTCAATGCATCAACTAGATCTCGCGTCCCACCCACTATAACATTTTCATTATAAGAAGTCGCTTAAATAAGCATGTTGTCTGACTGGAAGGGTCTTTGCAGTTTGCTATCTTTTAAATCCCGACCAATCTGAACGATAGGATTATCACGTGTAACGGTTTCTTTGGTAAGGAGATAATATCGACTTTAAATGTCGCGTAATAAAAAAAGATTTTATCCAACAAAATATAAACAAATTTATAGTTTCGGAAGAACGGTTGCTTTATCCTCCTCAATGCATTTAAAAATGCATAGAATTCCACCCGCCTGTGCATTTTGTGACGACAAAGATCATAACTATTTTTCGGATATTGTAACGTTCGGTTATTGGATCATTCAGATATTGGAATAACGGTAATACGGGTAATATCGATTCGCGTAATGGATACATACTATTTAATGATGCACTGCGAATCGTTTATACTATATTTAATATCTCATTGTTATATAAGTTACTTTTATTGAGCAATTAATACGCCCATGCTTTATGCGGCAATGACATGACTGTAGGTGGTTGCATATAATTCGCGCGTTTATTTTTCAAAACAAACTGTTTAAACGAAGTCCTTTTGCAGTAACATGTAAATTCTAAATCAAAACTTGACCGGTTAGTTTATAATGTATGTAATAGCTGTAATAACAAAGTGTCCCACTTTAATGTCAAATTTCACATTTAAATGTCCCGGTTAGTCCTGAAAACATACATGCCTGTATTTTCTATTTAGAATCTAATTTTATTGGAAATAAAAACGATTATCAAAATCCTAAGGAAAAAAATATTAATTTTTTGGATAATGGCGGCTTTATCCTCCTTAATATATTTCAAAATGCATACAACGCCATTCGATTGTGAATTTTGTGACGACAAGAATATAACTATTTCTAAACTTCGGTCCTTGGATCATTGAAATAGAAGAATACAGTTGAATACAGAAAAACAATTTTTGAATATAATTAAAGGATTCGTTCCCATCCATACTTAATAATATATATATATATATATATATATATATATATATATATATATATATATATATATATATATATATATATATATATATATATATGTGGCTAATGTGAAAAAAGAAAACGTGCCTTAACATCATAAGCGATACGAAAGCGGTAACACTCACTTATAACTTCGGCAGCTAAATGTGTTTTCAGACCTTCAAATTTTTCTAAGTCTTTTGGAAACACCGATATTGTCCTTGGTTCGGGTAATCCAGGCCACTCTAAAGAAAACTGTATCTCGACTGCAAAGTTGTAGTTATATGCTAATACAGTATCCTTCCTGTCAATATTTTGCATATTTGTATGTGGTTCTGCATATGCATACTCTTTTTTTTCATTCAAATGTTTATTTCTAACATGATCCTTCAAACAACGGAGAAAATCATCAAGAGTAATAAAATCTTCATCGAGGTTGCTCATACAGTTGCATCCATTAAACTTGCATTTTCCTCCATTAGCACTTGCTGTGAACACCTGTATAATATACTGTATGAAGTTGCTTCCGTCTTTACGGCTTGCAACTGCTTCAGTATACTGGTCGGTCGCATTCAGTTGAATCATCTTTAAAGAATCGATAACATTCAGTTTCTTCGCATGACAACAGTCCAAAATAGCTATCAGCTTTTCGAAGGATGCGCATTCTTCTTTCCAAGTATTTACTTTCTTGCTTAGTTCATCAATTGTATAACACTCATTTTCTCTAACAGCAAGACCACCGGCTTCCGTGTTGTGTCCCGAATAAACAAAAAGCAGTGTCTTGATATCCTTTTGGCGCAGCTTTTCAAACGATTCATTTAATTTGTCCTTGAAGGATGGACTATCTTGTTCTCCCAGAATAACTATCACATTTTCTTGACTAAAAACAGAAAAATTCAAATTCAAAAATAAAATAAAAAAAGGACCGACTTAAAAAACTGCAAGTGTCAATTATCACTTTGTTACTTATCAAATTTAACCAAGATCTTACACCAACGAATATGTCTATGGAATGGTAAGTGGCAAAGCTGGAATGAAAAGGAGGATTTTGGAGGAAGTAACAAGGATGCTCAACTACTGACCGACAGACCGAATAATCAAAACCGCCATCTTCTATGGGTGTAAAAATAATGTTTCAATATGAAACACTTACTTCAAACACATTGCCGGCAGAAACTTCGATGTTATAACTTCTCTAAATTTGTTGATATCGCCTTCAAATACTTTACCAAACTGTTTATCATATCCAGCTACTAAAATGGCACCCCATTTGGAATCTAGAAATGTAAACAAGTTCGACATGGATCAGCACAGCACTTTGTTGCTCCACGGAATTAAAGGCAACAATACGACATGTGTAAATGTTATAGCAAGTTCATTATTTTAGACGTTGAATGCGTATCACATATCGCCCCCTTTGTGCAAAATGGTAACATGTGACATTGAAATAAGAAAGCACATGGTACCTTTTTGCTCAATTTTGCGATATAATAACATAAATTGGACAAAATCAGACCAGACATCTAAATCATCAGATTTCAAATACGATGTAAACACCGATGTAATGTTCAATGCAACTTTTTTTAAAGCATTGTATTATCACTGGGAACAACCACTAAAGGGTTATTTGAGTAATACTATTTTAAAATTGGATAATTGGTTGATGAAACAAGACTATTGCCAAGCAATAAAAGTCCCCTACCGGGTCCACAATTGTCAGAAATTTCACCATTGTCAGAATATTTTTTTATTTGGTTCAATAGCAACCACAATTTTTGACGTAGGAACAAAATGAAATGACGTGCATAATGTCCATATTGCCATCTATTCATGTTCCGAGTTTCGTGAAAAAAAAATTAAGAACTTTTAAAGTTATCGCAGGATCCAGAAAAAAACACCATTTTCAGCACTATTTCTAGTCTATTTGTTGCCATAGCAATCACAATTTTTGACGTAGGAACAAAATGAAATGACGTGCAAAATGTCTATATTGCCATCTATCCATGTTGCAAGTTTCATGAAAAAATATTAAGAACTTTAAAATTTATCGCAGGATCCAGAAAAAACACCATTTTCAGCACTATTTCTAGTCTATTTGTTGCCATAGCAACCACAATTTTTGACGTAGGAACAAAATGAAATGACGTGCATAATGTCCATATTGCCATCTATCCATGTTCCAAGTTTCATGAAAAAATATTAAGAACTTTTAAAGTCATCGCAGGATCCAGAAAAAACACCATTTTCAGCACTATTTCTAGTCTATTTGTTGCCATAGCAACCACAATTTTTGACGTAGGAACAAAATAAAATGACGTGCATTATGTCCACATTGCCATCTATCCATGTTGCAAGTTTCATGAAAAAATATTTAGAACTTTTAAAGTTATCGCAGGATCCACAAAAAACACCATTTTCAGCACTATTTCTAGTCTATTTGTTGCCATAGCAACCACAATTTTTGACGTAGGAACAAAATGAAATGACGTGCATAATATAATGTCCATATTGCCATCTATCCATATTGCAAGTTTCATGAAAAAATATTAAGAACTTTTAAAGTTATCGCAGGATCCAGAAAAAAACCCATTTTCAGCACTATTTCTAGTCTATTTGTTGCCATAGCAACCACAATTTTTGACGTAGGAACAAAATGAAATGACGTGCATAATGTCCATGTTTCCATCTATCTATGTTCCAAGTTTCATGAAAAAATATTAAGAACTATTAAAGAAATCGCAAGATCCGGAAAAAAACAACATTTTCACCACTATTTCTAGTCTATTTGTTGCCATAGCAACCACGATTTTTGACGTAGGAACAAAATGAAATGACGTGCATAATGTCCACATTGCCATCTATCCATATTCCAAGTTTCATGAAAAAATATTAACAACTTTTAAAGTCATCGCATGATCCAGAAAAAAACACCATTTTCAGCACTATTTCTAGTCTATTTGTTGCCATAGCAACCACAATTTTTGACGTAGGAACAAAATAACATGACGTGCATAATTTCCACATTGCCATCTATCCATATTACAAGTTTCATGAAAAAATATTAAGAACTTTTAAAGTTATCGCAGGATCCAGAAAAGTGTGACGGACGGATACAAAACCAGAAGTCCCCTCCGGTGAAACCGGTAGGGGACTAAAAATTCCTTTCCGGATTGTATTTTCCGGTTAGCTATACAAATATATATATTTATTTATTTATTTATATATTAAGACAATTAAAGACATTATGATAATCCTGTACATATCAAAATGGTGTTTCTGGAGTAGTATTTAAATCACAGGTGTAATGCCCCTGGAACATGATCTTTCTTGCTCAATATTTTATAAAAGGGGATATTCTCGCCCTGTTATACCACATAAATATTTTCCTTGCTGTCTTTAGAAAAATGAGAACATAACTACCCAAGTTTTGGTTGACCAGTTTCTAAACTCTACAGCAATCGTTTTACATATAGAACAATAAGACGTGACCTCTGCAGTATTTAAAAGCTTTTTCTATAGATGTATAACGGAAACTTCACCATCTTTACAGAAATATTTTTAATGGAGCTAAATCTTTTGCAAATTATTTTCAGAAATTAAACTAAATGGAACTAACATAATTTCATTTCGATAGTGCCTTCTTGTTTGTCAAGGTTTTACTTCAAATAGCAAATAGGCTGAGTGTTTTCCCCAACTGACACAGATTTTGACCCGACGTAGATATCATTAGAATTAACTGTATAAAGCCCCACACGAAATCGAAATCGATATGACCTCGAATGTTTTAAAGCTAATTACGGAATAAAATGGCAGACATTGTGATCACAAAATCTCCCTAATATCGCATTCAGCTATGGTGAGGTAAAACGTAAGATATTATTAAAATAAAAGATTATGTGCCGAGTAGATACATCGCAGGAAAGTAAATGAGTTTGAAATCGATTTAATTTTAAGAAGTAACTACCGATTATCACAAATTACGGATTAAAAAACACTGTGTTACTATTTTCATGATGAATATATAAAACAAAAAGCCCTATTTTAAAGTTTTACAGTTGTTCGCCTTAACCAAACAACTGTAGCTGGTAATTTGCAGGCAGGTGGGCTTTTTTTTCTAAACGTAATCACATGTTTAAGCTTGCAAAATTCAAAGGATCTTCTTTAACATACACTGCTATTCATTTCTGTATATTGAAATATAGAAAGCTGCCCAATTGATACACTTAATGTATTAAGTAAAAAGTCAATTACAACAAAATAGATAAACACCCTAACCACAAGCGGGCAAAATAACATCCAGATGTGCACCTGAGACTCCAAGAAACATAACTGTTTTTAGCAAATACTGCTCTATCGCTTTCATAATAAAACTACCCAGCTATTTTTGTTACAAACCACAATATTTTCAAACTCACCTAAGATATTGAAACAACATACTTGACTGGAATCATATCTCACACGGCCGAGAAATCAGAAGACCAAATGTACAAGCGAATGTTAAAGGTAAATATGGCAATAAATGGGGCCTGAACAGTTTTAACAAGCTTTTTATGTCCCCCACTATAGTAGTGGGGGACATATTGTTTTTGCCCTGTCTGTTGGTCTGTCTGTTGGTCTGTCTGTTGGTCTGTTGGTCTGTCTGTTTGCGCCAACTTAAACATTTTGCAATAACTTTTGCTATATTGAAGATAGCAACTTCATATTTGGCATGCATGTGTATCTCATGAAGCTGCACATTTTGAGTTGTGAAAGGTCAAGGTCAAGGTCATCCTTCAAGGTCAGAAGTCAAATATATATGGCATAAAATCGCTCATTTTATGAATACTTTTGCAATATTGAATATAGCAACTTGATATTTGGCATGCATGTGTATCTCATGGAGCTGCACATTTTGAGTGGTTAAAGGTCAAGGTCAAGGTCATCCTTCAAGGTCGGAGGTCAAATATATGTGGCCCAAATCGCTTATTTTATGAATACTTTTGCAATATTGAAGATAGCAACTTGATATTTGGCATGCATGTGCATCTCATGGAGCTGCACATTTTGAGTGGTGAAAGGTCAAGGTCATCCTTCAAGGTCAGAGGTCAAATATATGTGGCCCAAAAAGCTTATTTTATGAAAACTTTTGCAATATTGAATATAGCAACTTGATATTTGGCATGCATGTGTATCTCATGGAGCTGCACATTTTGAGTGGTGAAAGGTCAAGGTCATCCTTCACAAGGTCAAGGTCATCCTTCGAAGTCAAACGTCATATAGGGGGACATTGTGTTTCACAAACGCATCTTGTTTTCATTGATTCTACCTTGTGACCTAGTTATGAACACAACGTGACCGGGTAACGGACTTTGTATATGATTGGGGAAAATGTTCTGATCATGTATATTGACAATTTGGCATTGAATGTGACATCTAGAATGTTCAAAAGTTTTTATGTAATTTGACCAAGTGACCTAGTTTCTAAAACCACTAGTGCCCAATTTTCAAAACCAAACATTTTCTGACTTAATTAAATCAAGATCGGGCTGTAAATGGGGCCTCTAGAGTGTTCACCAGCTCACTGCAAGACGGACACAACATAACGGATAAAAGGTCAAAACAACATCACATGAGCAAATAAGGTTGGTGAGGTGAGCTAAAATCGATTTCATTTTAGACCAAAATAATCTTTTGAGAAGGGACAATTGAGTATGCAGGAAATGGCAAGGAGTTTTCTTTTTATTTTGTATATTTACTTAAAACGTCATGACACTATTTTATCTAGGGAATGGTTGATGAGATCTAAAATTCGGGAAAAATGGAGAACAAAATCTAGTCAACAAGAGTGGTATTTGTGAAACACAATACCCTTACTGCAATATGAACGCGCACATATCCATGCAAAACATCATAAGAAAGTAACGGTCCATTGATATTTGACAAAGTTATGGGCCTTGGGCTTAAAGCATAAAAATGTCAATTGTCGAGGCTATATTTTACTCAACGCTTTCAGATAATGACCTGATTTTCGGTATGTACGCCTACCTACATGACTTTCAGGAAATACTTAGCAATATTCAGGGTAAGTCGGTTACACAGAAGCAAATGCAAATATGGCCAATGCTTAAAAATCAGGTCAATACTTTAAAGTGATGAGGAAAAGAGTCCGGGAAACTGTTATTTAAATGCACAATTTCAATGCGCATAACTTTGTCAAATATCAATGGACTTGAACAAAACTTAGCCTTGATCTGAAAGTCAGGTAAACAAACACATAAACCAAACATTAGGTAAGTATCTGAAAGAGTTTCGGAAAGAAATCCGAAAAAAATGTTATTTTATTTTCAAAACGATATTAAATCTAATAAAGCATGAAGTTAGACTCACACATCAAAACTAACGTCAGTATCTGAAAGCGTTTCGGAAAAGTATACTTTAAAAGAAAATGCATGAGTCCAAGGCCTGTTAGCTCTTCAAAAATCAATGCACCGGAATGAAACTTAAACTTCATCTGTAAGTCAGGTATGTTGACCCATACACACATACATACACACAGGTCAATAACTGCAAGCGTTTGGCAAAAACGTCCGGAAAACTTATATTCTAGAGAAAAGTTATTAGTCAAAGGCCCGCTACTTTTCCCAAAATCAATGGACAGAAACGAAACTCGAACTTGGTAATCAGGTCCATATCTGAAAGAGTTAAGGGTAAAAAACTCCCAAACCGGAAAGCCGGGCGGACGAACGGACAGTGCAACTACCTTATGCCATCCTACAGGAGGCATTATTGAAAAACCAGCACGTACTGAAGAAGGGTTCGATTGTACTTCCACATGTGTGACATTTGACTGGATTGATAAACGAGTTCCTCATACAGGAACAACATGTACGGATTCTTTTAGTACATGCAGTTTTACATTCCAAATCAGGGTCGCGTCTATCAAATCCAACTGAAAATACAAGTTATTTCAAATATGAAGGATTTTGCTTAATAATCCTTATATAAACTAACGACTTTAAAGGCACACATACAAATCAATTTATAATAATAATAATAATCTCTTGGTAAGTCTTACCTCTATCTATTATGCCATCTTTAAAATATTTCGACTCAAATAATTACTTAAATCGGAAAAATTGCGAATAGCACAGTACATCACTTTAGTCTGTCAACTTTCATTTTAGGGATCGCTACAACATGCATTTTGGTAAACATGCAAAAAATTCGCTAACCTGAGTTTCGACACATTTTGGCACTAGAGCGCAGTCACTTGAGCAAATTTGATTAAGTAAAAATATAAAAAGAAACAAGAAAGTTAACTCTTCTATTATACTAAAATTTCGAAAACAAAGACGATTTCGTTTTAAAGCATTTTAACATGATTTGAAACATGACCATCTAAAAAGCATTTTGTGTAAACTATCATAAAATTGTACTAAGATGTTACGTTTTTAATATGACATGACTAAAGAACTTAAACGCAAATATTATTTTAGCTATTCATTAAGTTTCGGAAGCACAGCCCCAAAAAATCCAAAACACTTGATTCATGACTCAATAAACTAGTGTTTGAAATATTATGGAGGCCATATTGTGAGAAGCACCATATTCACATGATGTACTTGGCACATTTCCATGGATCATTTGCTCGATCTAGATTGATAAGATATTTACACCAACTGGACCAGCTATTATGGCCCTGAAGCGATCACTCGGGATAAAAGCACACCAATTGTTAAAGAATTGACGAGGTTAACAAGTTGTTGGTTCATTCGAGCTTTATTCAAACATTGCTATTATAAACGTTACAATTCTAACCTAGTTTCTCAAAGTTGGGTACAAAATGTGGCTTTTACAGCAAAACAAATAGTTTCTTTTTCTTAAATATGAATTGCTGCTCTAGTTTCCTCAAGAATGATGCATACATAATGCTTTAGTGTGGTAACAAGGTTTCACCTAGTGACCTAGTGTGTTAACTCACGCGGCATAGATTTAAACTTGGCGTAGTCAGTGTCACAAAAAACATTCTGCCCAATTTTTTTTAAACAAGGAGTTCAAATGTAGCTTCTTGAAAGGTAGGAAGAGTTTGCTTAGATGAGGTCTGGTGACCAAGGTTGAGGATAAATGAAACACAGATTCGAAGATTGGCGTAATATTGTGAAGATGAATTAGCTGATCAACTTTCTTCAAAAATGACTAATACGTGTGCCTTAACGATTGTTAAAAAGTGTTGTTTTTTTATTTGAATGAATACCTAGTTGTTGGACGCAGGTTCCCCAGATTTAAACTTGACCTGGATATTGTCATGATTAACCATTAACCAAGTCTTACCAAGATTTGATACAAATGTGGCTTGTTCACAATACCTGTTACCAATTTTCTGGCCCACGTGACTTGAATCCTAATTTGGCCTACATTTTGTCAACAAAATCATTCTAGAATCCAAATTTTATCAAAATTGAGACATACATTTATGTGGATAAAAGTGTTGTTTTCTATGCAATTCTATGCGATGGTGACAAAAGTAACCCAGATAACAAATCAGCCTATATAGAGTTAAGATTAACACTTATACCACGTTTCATAAAGATTTGATCCAATTTCTAGGGCAACAATCTAAAAGTGTATGACTCTCACGCCCAAGTGAAGACGCCGGGCTGAGGATGATCAAAATGGCTCCCCTTTAGCACTATGTGCTGAGTTGAGCTAACGAATTCAAAGGAATACATTAAAACAGTCGAATCCTGTATAATTCAGACACTTTAAAAATGCTTTTCTAAATTCTCCATTTAAAGCTCTAATTTCACATACCTGTAATTGATTTGTTCACCAGACAGATTTCACAATTGTCCCCCGGTATGGCTTCCCATATCTCAATTGAGTTCCTTATGCACTTCCGCTAAAATTAAAAAGTACATTATAATAATATTTGTGGACGATCTTTGCTGAATGCTAAAAGAACATTCAGGTCAGAGCGTTTATCTTTTTTACTTCTTGCCGTTCTTAATTACACAAAAAGGATATGCTTTTGTAAAAATAAACTGAACATACAATAAATTACATCGCTATAATACTCAACATGGAGACATAAATATGACACTTTGTTTTCAAGGTTTTTCTAAGATATTAACTTGTGAACTAGTTTTTGGATGCATGTGACCCATTTTCAAACTAGATCTAGATATTGTCAGTAGAAACATTCTGACATTGTTTCAAACGGATTGAGTCGAATATTGTGGCCTCTAGAATGGTAACAAGATTGTAGCAGATTTAACATGGTGGCGTTTTTGAATGCAAGTGACCCATATTCCAAATCCACCTATATATCGTCCAGATAAACATTCTCACAAGGTTTCATACGGTGAAAGCAAAGAGATAAAATGCATAGATAATGATGTTGAAGTAGGGTTTTTTGTTTTTAATTTCAATAAGCGTATACCCTATTTTCCAGTATATTAATACTAGAGCTTTGTCACAGACGTGACGTACACCCCCACATGCCGCATTGACACAGACTATTTTGCAAGCTGTTTTCACAAAACAAGGGAATCAAAATGGTTTTTTTTTAGAATTATTATGCCATTATTATTTATGGCCATTTTGACCTTTGAACTTTTGAATTCTTTCGCATGACACGCTGTTTAATGACTGTGAACAAAATTAATGTACAGAGTCATTTTAAAATCTCACAATGAATGACATAGTTAAGGCCCGGACAAGCTCAATTATGGCCATTTTTCACTTTTGAACTCCAAGTGCGACCTTGACCTACAATATATCGACGTAATTCTTTCGCATGACACATTGTCCAATGATTGTGAACAAATGTACCAAGTAGTTTTAAAATCTCACAATAAATGACATAGTTATGGCCCGGACAAGATCATTTACGGCCATTTTTGACCTTTGAACTCACAGTGTGACCTTGGAGATATCGACGTAATTCTTTCGCACGACACACCATCCAATAATGGTGAACAAATGTGCCAAATGATTTTAAAATCTCACAATGAATGACATAGTTATGGCCCGGACAAGCTCATTTATGGCCATTTTTGACCTTTGAACTCAAAGTTTGACCTTAACCTTGGAGATATCAACATAATTCTTTCGCGCGACACACCGGCAAATGATGCTGATCAATGTGCCAAATTATTTTAAAATCTCGCAATGAAAAACATAGTTTTGGCCCGGACAAGCTCATTTATGGCCTTTTTTTACCTTTGAACTTAAAGTGTGACCTTGACCTTGGAGATATCAACGTAATTCTTTCGCGCGACACACTGTCCAATGATGGTGAGCAAATGTGCCAAATGATTTAAAATCTCACAATGAATGACATAGTTATGGCCCGGACAAACTGATTTATGGCAATTTCTTATCTTTGAACCCAAAGTGTGACCTTGACCTTGGAGATATCGACGTAATTCTTTCGCGTGACATACAGTCCAATGATGGTGAACACATTTTCCAAATTATTTTAAAATCTCACAATAAATGATAAAGTTATGGCCCGGACATGCATTTGACCATTCTTTGAACTCAAAGTGTGACCTTGACCTTGAAGATATCGACGAAATTCTTTCGCGCGACACACCGTCCAATGATGGTGAACAAATTTGCCAAATGATTTTTTAAATCTCACAATAAATTATAAAAGTTATGGCCCGGACATGCATTTGACCTTTGAACTCCAAGTGTGACCTTGACCTTTGAGATATTGACGTACTTCTTTCGCGCGACACACCGCCCCATGATGGTGAACAAATGTACCAAGTCATTTTAAAATTTAACGATAAATGACATAGTTATGGTCCGCACAAACCTTTGGTTTAAAACGCACTAAATGACCCTGTGACCTAGTTTTTGACCCGGCATGACCCATATTTAAACTTGACCTTCACATCATCTACATACAACTTCTGACCAAGTTTGGTGAAGATTGGATTAATTTTTCGGGACAGACCGACAGACAGACAGACCGACAGACAGACAGACAGACCGACAAAGTGACTCCTATATAGCCCCCATTACCAGTAATGGGGGTATAATAAGGAAGTGAAACTCCAGCTGCTGGAGCAATATTGAATTCTCATCATATACAATTAGTTGGTCCTTTATTTAAGGCAAGTGACCGATTGCCTAAACAGTACAAAACAGCACAATACAAAAAAACATAAGCACATATAAGAATAAATCTGGGGTTCCCGGCTTGGAACGGTCAATGCAAAGCAGTGGGGGGTTTAAACCGGTTTTAGAGCGCTCAACCTCACACTTGGCCCAGCAATATTCATGATACATTTTAGTGTAAATAAAATTTAACCTCATAGCATTGTAACTCAAATTAAACAATAATAAAATGGAATTAAAACGTATTCAATTTTATAACCAGTTAATTACTCAATGGTAGGAAAGATACCAGAGCAAGAGAGTTACAACTTTTTGAGGAACGATGAAATGAAACTACAAACAAGTGTCAACTACATTTCTTCTTTATGGAAAAAGGTTTAAAAATAAAGTTTCATGAAGTTAATATTTCAGATCATTAAGCCAGTATTCAGAGTTCATTTGCAACAAAAGTTAGACATTTTTTAAAACATGTCATATCTTCACAACCAAATAAAGGCGAAGAAATTCACATATCAGGTACTTCCTTGATAACATGACAATTCTAAGATGGCACCCTAGCAACCCAGTTATTAGTTAATATCTCTATCAATCTGATATGTCATAATTTGTTTTAGAAAACATTTTATGTTTGTAATATTTTGTTAATAAATCAATGAATTAATATTATTTTAGACCTATAAATACAAACATACTGATTTAAATTGAAAATTATTGGTATTGTATTTTACATGTGTTTTAAATTTACCAAAGGCCTTTTTTAACTATATATAATACTAACATTTTGTTTACCAAAAATAAATTATATAATAGAATACAATTTGTATTTCTTTTTGACCTTGCAGTCAAGGATAACCTATGAAAGTCCAAAGGGTCCTTTTTTGTTTTTGTTTTTTGCTGAAGAGACAGCAAGCAGAAGAGACGGTATTGAGATACAAGGAATCCGGGTGCGATACACAAGCTCTTTGCTAATAGATCCCTTGGTTCTTTTACGTGCTCAGTGTATAGCAACGATACACGAGAGAATAACCTGGGTTTCATACCAGTACATCTCAAGTTGGCTGGGAAATACTTCAAGCATTTCTGAAATTTCCAGTGCCCCGGCCAGTTATTGAACTGGGGACCTCTGGAATAGTAGACCAGTGTGTTACCACTAGACCACCGCACCACCTCCACTAGACCACCGCACCACAAAGAAATAACTCAAGAGTTATCGAACATGTGTAATTTCAAAAATAAGTGGATGGTCGTAGTTAAAGGATAAACTGAAATATATTTTTTCAAATATTTTATGCGCTACTTTTGAGGCGTCTTTTTTTCAGAAATTATATAAAGCGTTCCTGGGCAAAATCAAGGTAATATTACTTTCGTCAAAGTTCTTATGTTTACCGCAAATACTCTACCATTTCCCTGATGTACGCCAATAAAAAACGATTTTCAAGTAATAGCACATTGATTTCAGTCAGGAACACTGTCTATAACCGCGAAAACAAATATTCCAAACTTTTTGGTTTACAATTTTTGTGTTGTAACTAGCTTGCATGCAGCATAAAATTGAATGTTCTATAAGATAAGTGTTTCGACTGTCGTTATGGGTGATTTCGGACTGTTAAACCTAACCAAAAAAGAGCTCTTAAACGTTATTTAGACCAAGTAAAGCGAAGTAATGAAGAACCACTTTTTGTTGGCTATCCACAATGTGACGTCACGAGTTGCCTCCCTTGTTTGTTAATTCTACTTAAAATGATCATGTTCTTAGCAAGTTTTATAACAATAAGGTAAAACTGCGACTTCTAGATTGTTCAAAAGAGTTTTATATATTTAAATGTATACGTATTAACTGGTTTAAGGGCACGTGACCCAGTTTTGAACTCGGACAATATATCATTAAAAAACGTTCCGACCTAGTTTGACAAGGATTATGCAATAAATGTGGTCCCTAGAAGACAAACGACTGACATAAATGTGATATATTACAATGCTGAGCTAAAGTGAGAAAATTACATTAAATTGTACAACAGTACATCATACCTGTAATTCTGCTGCTATTTGTGTTGATGTTAGCCCGGAAGAGTTTTTGGTATCTATGCTTTCAATACATCTGATCGCTAGATCAACAGCTTTTTCTAAAACACCATGCACATTCCAAACTGTTTCCTAAAAGAACAAGCAAATTCGTTGAATTGATATCCCCCGCCAATTAGCTTCTGGGCACAGAAGTGTTATATTTGACACTCTAAAAACATGTTTTTAAGATACAAAGGGTCATAACTCCGTTATTTACAGATAATGCACGATGCCATTTGGCGTGCATCATCCTTTTATCCATATATACACTCAAGTTTCAATGAAATCCGCCAAAGCACAAAAGTGCCGGACGGACGGACAGAAAGACTGACGGTTGGACGGACAACGCCAAAACAATATCCCTCCGCCTATGGCGGGGGATAACAAGCAAATTTGTCGAATGTATATCCCCCGCCGAATAAAATGTGTTGATTGTTGATATGGAGGAACAGGGCAATAACTGTAAAATAATAAAGTGTAGGGTTGTTTTTTACGCATTACAATGCTCCTCATTAATATATTTACACCCATGGAGTTCCAAGTTGAAATCTGGTAACGTATTTGAGATGGAGCCCTCAAAATGTACAGCATTTTTTTACAAATGGCAATAACTCTTATTTTGGAAAGTTTTGGTTTTTGTGAATGACACTTCTTCTTATTGATATCTATACATCCATGATGTTTTGTGTTGAAATCGTGTATCGTATATGAAATAGACCTTAAAAGTTACATGATACTAAAAAAAAGGCCAATAACTCTTATTGAAGAAAATGTAAGGGTATGGTTCTGGTGCATGACACTTGTCCTCATTGATATCTATGAGCTATGAGTTTGTTGTATTTTATTTATAGTTTCTGAGATATTACTTGAACAGTTTGTGACAAACAGCCATCATAAAAAAAGCAACAAAGGGTAGTAACTCTAACAAATGGTAGGGTTATGGTACTTTTACCAGGTACTTCTCCTCATATATGGCTTTACATCCATGAAAATTTATTTTAAATCTATATTTTGAGACATAGTCCTGAACAATTTGCGAAATACGAAATGACGGAAAACCCTACAACTGTATCCCTTCGCCTTCGGCAGGGTATTAAAAGAGAAACTGTATTAAATGGTACATTTGAAAAGTAAGACTTTAAATTACACTGTTTATATCAATAAATACCGCAAATTATAACTTACATTGCCATTTAGGACAAAAGATGTAAATATTAAAAGTAATTCTTTGATCCGAATGGACTTGACATTGACAAAAAACTTATGACATATACATGCAGCAACAAATATGCTTTGTGTACAAAGTTTGAAATAACTATCATATAACTTGGCATTTCTAACAAAAGGAGCCCACTGCAAACACAAAGACAACATGTTGAAAGCCTGAAAAATACTTGAACGTTTGATTGTCTCCATAACGGCAGTAAACTCTTCCAAATTTTGAAGTCCATCATGTTAACAGGATTTCAATGAAATTACAATATTTTTAACTACTACGAACAATTACAGATTGTTGACAAGTAAAACAATGTAGGAACACGAGTGTCTTTTTGATATAAAATACGCCTAGTCATATTTTTGCGTTCACTGATTTATTAAGAATGAGTGGGTCTATTGATAAAAATTTGGCACATAGCATGAAGGTGATTATAATACGATTACAGCTATAACAGAGCAGGGGATTTTAAATTTGCCAACTTGGAAAATTAACGGGCCATGATTCAGTGCTTCACTGTGGTTGCAAACAAAGTTTGATCATATATTAATTTTTTGTGTAAGAGAGCGGACAACACTAATAAGCCATATTATTTAGCGGCAAGCGTTTTAGGTAATGTGGTTTTCTTGGTTAAGATTATATGCGCACAATCTTTTACACTAAGTTTTAAACTGTTTTTCACAGAATTTACAATAATTTGGCTCATCTAATAGTCTTCAAAGGCTACAATTCAGCAGTGCGTGTGGAGATCAGACTAGTTATTGTAAATTCCCGTAAGAGGTTTTAAGCCAACAAAAATTTGACAAAGTGAAAAGCGGATAAAAATGTTTGAGTTAAAGGGCGGACAAGGTAAATTTTAACATTTCTAATTACATGGCCATATTTCAGAAGTGATTCAGGCTGATAAAGGAAATTATATATTTTTTGTCAGCATAAATTGTCAAAAAGTTTCATAATGATATTATTTAAAGTAACTCGGTATGATTGCATGCGATGTTAATTTGCCCATTTGATATAATTCAAGAGCCATACTTCAGAATTGATTCAAGCGATATGGCTGGTAATCAAACGCGGTTGTGATATTATGTCCCTAACATAATCACCACATCTAATTATGATCCGAGTTTGTCTATTTCAGGTATAGTGCAGATAAAAAAATAATGTGGCCATTAAATTATATTAAACGGGTCATAATTCAAATTAAAAGTTCATCATTCAACCGGACACAAAATAACCACCCACCTGCCAAACACCTCATATGTTCCCATATTTTTTTCCTTTTTAATGGGCTTATATAAGGTCTATGAATCTGAGTTTATTCCACGACCACATGTCAAGGCACAGAGTTCAAGTTAAAGTATAAAGCATAAGTACATTGTTATGGCGGCAAAATAGTAACAACAATACGGTCATAATGGCCTAAAGCGCAAACCTGAATTCGAGTGGTTCAATAACATTTAAAGGTTTTCACGGGGACCAAGATTTGAGGCCATTTAACCAACATTCAGACTTGGCCAAAATATTGGCAATGTTTAATTTTGACCCTGATTCATCAAAATAGGCAAACGAATGGCCTCACGAGTTGCAACAAGAGAAAATGTTGACACACAACAACAGACGCCGGACAGTGACTGACCACTTCAGCTCATTTTTAACACTTCGTACTCCAATGAGCTAAAAATGTAAATACTCAACCAGTTTTTTTTCCAAAACAAGACTTTTGTGCCATTTTCTTAACGGTATCCCATATTCGTGTTCGGTAGGATCTACACCGGTAATCAGCTCGAGCATAACTGAAAATAATATTTACAGAAAATATTGATAAACTTTTACAATCAATAGTATATCATATAGATATTATAATCAAACCGGTACATATATATTTAATTGAACCACGGCATGTGGTGTGTTTTTTACATTATATTATAGATGCAGTTTATCACTTTGAAAAACAGATTATAAAAAATTCTTAACTTCTTAAATTCATATAACTATTCAAACATGAACAATCTACATGAAACATGAACAATTTTAATATTCAATAATTGTATTTAATTTCAGCACTGAACAACCATTAATATTTTGATCACAATAATAAAAGTACACTGGTTAACACAGTCATTTTCTTATCACAGAAAATAACAAGAGCACCATATAACGAGTGCCACGCTCGGCTGCGGGTGCAGTTTTGAATAAATGAAAGCTTGTCAGAATGTATTGTTTTAAGTGGTCACAGTAACGTTGACCTTTGACTTAGTGACCCGAAAATGGGTGTGGCGTGTAGAACTCATCAAGGTGCATCTACATATGAAGTTTCAAAGTTGAAGGTGGAAGCACTTTGATTTTAGAGTCAGGGTAAAGGTTTTAGCACGACGCGGATGGCGGACGGCGGATGACGAGCTAGCAATGACAATATATCGAGTTTTCTCCGAAAACAGCCGAGCTAAAAATTCAAACAGTATTAAGAATGTCTCTTAAAGTGTTTTCTAAGTCTAACAGTAACATAGCATTAACCACAAACAATTTTCTGTCAAGGTTATTATTTCATTAATGAGTTATCCGCGATTTAAAGGTTATAAATGAGAATTTTATTAACCGAACGTCCTCCACTTTTCCGCGAAATCGTGACGTTACCACAACAATGAAAATCAAATGACGTCGTCTTTATTTATAAACAGTGCGCGGACAATCAAAGTGACGTCATTCCTCACGTGATTGCTAAGGTAGCGGGCGACAGTATTTTTTGGACAGTTAATTCTTTCCCGCTGGGTCTGACAGTATTTCTATGTCACGATGGCCTATGGGAGTTTAGGATTGTGAATAAAAGTGAGGTATAATGATAACATATGTATACCAAATGTAAACCACTGATCCTTCCAGTTACAGTAAGGATTTTTGTGATTTATTTTTAGATCTGGAAACCTACATATAGTGGAAAAAGAACGATTTGAAAAACATTACAGAGGTTCAATAAACGATTGTCTGATATGTTCGTTAAAATATGCCCAGCAGTTCAGGAAAATATGTCGTTTAAACAACAATTTAACTCGCGACTGACATCCGACGACGCAGCAAGGACAAAAGGCGGTCCCTAAAGTTTATCTGCATCATTGCACAAGTGATCAAAAAATGAAACGTTCATATCCGATTTTCTTGCTGTTACATTAACTTTCATAACATAATTGATAAAAGAAATCGGTGGTTTTATGTATGTAATTCATTTTATCATTTTTCAGTTATTAGTTCTGTTTTTGTATGTATTTTCTTGCAGTACATATGAATTGGCCAGTGTACGTCTACCATATAAACTAGTTGATCATTTGAGGTACATCTCGTGACTCGGAAATGTAGTCAATGTGATTACCTACGACCTTGCAAACAACGTTATAGTACAGGACCTTCATACCTTATTAATAAATCGAAAATAATTCCAGCATTGATTACATATTATTTATTTCTAACACAAAAAGACAAACAATAACAGCGTCATTGGTCCCTCTATGTACCAGTTTTATTTTATCAATACCGGAAAGGCGATCAGGATAGTAATATTCTTCAATAATAAAATATTAGTTCATATTATTTTTTCAACACAAATATATAAATAAAATATATTGCCTGCAGTGGGTGAAACAACAGATTTTCATTCGATAACGGTTATACAAACCGAGGCGTACTAAACTTATTGAACAGCAATATAATCTAACAAGCATGAGTGTGTACATCTTTATTTAGACGTGTCATTTTTACCATACAATATGACTTAAGCTCAGTTTGCTATCGAGTTGTTTAAATCAATATTAAACACGCGTTATCAAGATAAAACAATTCGTGCAACACATATTGGCAAATATAACACAAAACTTTATAAAGTTATAAAGTTTAACAAGAGGCCCATAAGACCCGGGTCGCTCTACTGCTATAAACACTGTGCAAGTTTGGAATGAATAAGATGGAAACTGTGTACTTAATCGCGCAAACAAGGAGAATTTTCTCAAATTCAAGGGGAGATTATTGTGTACTTATTTCTCCGATACTGCTCATATTCAATAGGGTTCAAGTCCTCATTGATATAAAGATACTGTGCAAATTTGGAAATAATTAGATGAAAACTGTGGAATTAATTGCATAAACAAGCAGGATTTCAAAATTTTCTCATATTCAAGGGGAAGTAATTCTGGACTTATTACTTCGATATTGCTCTTTTAAAACAAGGGCTGTTTGTAAAACATGCCCCATATGGACTGTCAGTTGTAGTGGCAGCATTGTGTGAATACGTTTTTTGTCACTGTGACCTTGACATTTGACCTAGTGACCTGAAAATCAATAGGGGTCATCTGCAAGTCATGATCAATGTACCTATAAAGTTTCATGATACTAGGCCTTATTATTCTTGAGTTATCATCCGGAAACCATTTTACTGTTTTGAATCACTGTGACCTTGACCTTTGACCTGAAAATTAATAGGGGTCATATGCCAGTCATGATCAATGTACCTATGAAGTTTCATGATCCTAGGCGTAAGCATTCTTGAGTTATCATCCGGAAACCATTTTACTATTCGAGTCAGTGACCTTGACTTTTGACCCATTGACCTGAAGATCAATAGGGTTTAGTGCTTATTTAAATGAAGACACTGAACAAGTTTGAAAAGAATCGGATGAAAACTGTATACTTTATCGGACAAACAAGAAAAAGTAACCATTTTACTATTTCGAGTCACTGTGACCTTGACCTTTGACCTAGTGACCCGAAAATCAATAGGGGTCATCAGCCAGTCATGATCAATGTACCTATGAAGTTTCATGATCCTAGGCCTAAGCATTCTTTAGTTATCATCCGGAAACCATTTTACTATTTCGAGTCACTGTGACCTTGACCTTTGACCCAGTGACCTGAAAATCAATAGGGTTCGAGTCCTCATTAATATAAAGACACTGAACAAGTTTGAAAAGAATCGGATGAAAACTGTGGACTTTATCGGATAAACAAGAAAAGTCTAACACACACACAGACAGAAAGACGGACACCATGCCATCCCATAAGCTCTTCTGCCTTTGGCAGTAGAGCTAAAAACACAATTAGTAGGAGCAACACACATGCGCTTGATTTGTATTTGTTGCACAGGATTGTCAGCATGATGTGCATTTCATGAGTTGTTTATTAGATGTTCATAAACTAAGAATCAAATGTAAGAAGTGGTGCCTTAAATTGTTTTAAACCAATATTCACATTAGAGCACAGGTCTGCCAAACAAACAGTTCTATGATTTACAAAATACACTTTTGCGGATTATATTTGAAAACAATTATGCTTTTAATTAGAATTGTTTGCAAGTATAGAACTTCAGTTTTTGTCGTGAATGCCACGATTTTGTATACATGAAACATTGATATTGCTATGTAAATTTGCTCCATCTGATATGCAAATAGACACTTTGTTCCGCCTGTTATGTAACAACAGATTATGTCTTTGTTCCGTCTTTGACCTATTTATTTTGGCGGTAAAATAATACTTAGACGGGAAAATTGTACTATGTTATATTGCTTCATATAGTACTTTTCATGTTATTCATGCTTATCTTACTTTTCATGAGATGTTAGTTAGTTTGCGGGAAATTATTGTATAAATACCACGCAATGTGCTTAGACAAGAGAGAATTAGAAAAGTATTTAAGAAAAAAGGAATGTATGTTAAAGTTTATGTTGAAAAGTTTGATTTATTATATTACAAATAGTGTGAAATAAGAAAAGTGAATCTATGTAAAAGGGAGGTGATTTGTTGAGAATCAAGAACTGGAAATTAAAAGTGATTGAAAGTTGAACCTATGTCTTGTGTTTACTTATTTAAAGGTCAATGTGGCTAAAGTAAAGAAAGTTCTCCACATTGAATGGTCCCGCGAACCGGATCTTGATTCTCGTGCTGTACGAAAGGAAAGTGTTTAAAACGTCTTTATTGTACTGAAAGAAAGTGTTTTGGAAATATTGTGTTTGAATAAAAAGATAGTTGGATGGTTGATTTCATGAAAAGAGTAAGTGTTTTTTTATTATTATTTTCATTACAAAAAGAAACATGGCTTCTCTACCATACGTAAAAGGTGTAAGAACTCGCTACAGAAACACACTTACAGAGAAAATTAATTATAGTGCGAAGATTATCAGTTCTGATTTGGATGAAAGTAATATTGAAAGATTAATTTTAAATTCAGAGAAGTGTATCAAAATATTGAAAATGTATAGTGATAAATTAGAACTTCAGTCTGCAAAGCTTGCTTCTGCTAAAGCAGAGAGCCCAGCCTAAAACTCCAAAGAACTAGAACAAGTTGCAGATGAAGATATGAAGTTGTGTTCTGAAGCTTCAGACAGTGTTATGGAATTAGAAGCATTTGTTGAAAAGATGATGATTCTCAAGAAAAAATCAGTTACTGATCAAGCAGACGGAACACTTTCTCCTTCGGAAAATGAGAGGCTAGTGACTGTACAAGAACAAATGAAAGATATAATGAGTATTCAAAAACACCACCAACAAGAATTCATGATGTGGAGAAACGAGATAAAGATAAACAGACTGAATCTTCAATTAAACTTCCTAAACTGGATTTGAATATGTTTTATGGAAACAAATTACATTGGTGCGCATTCTGGGACGCCTTTGAGTGTATCATCCATAGAAACGAAAAGCTATCGGACATAGAAAAGTTCAGTTATCTACAGAGTTAAATTGGCGGGGATGCAAAGCGTGCTATTGCTGGCCTAGCAAGATCAGGAGCAAACTACAAGGTTGCTGTGAAACTGTTACAAGAACGATTTGGGAAAAGACAGGAAATCATTGATTATCATTACAAGGAAATGTTGAATATCCAAGCACCTTCCTATAAAGTGGAGAATTTGAGATCATTCATGGATACTATTGAAAAGCATCTACGAAGTCTTGAAGTGTTAGGTGAAAATGTGAACCAGCAATTGTTCGTTTAAATGATAACAACAAAGCTTCCAGAAGGTGTGCTCCGTCAACTTGAAATAAGCAAGGGAGCTGATGTTGAATGGGAGGTCAAATCTCTTTGAACACATTTGAGAAATTACATTTGTGCTTGTGAAAAATCAAACAAAAATATCAAGGAAAACTATGTTTCAAAGGAACGTGAATTCAATATTCCAAGGACAGGAAGTAGAACCAATACACCATTGAACAATCCGAGAGAAGCTTATGGAAACAAACAAACCATAGTCAATCCTCGAAGCTCATCATCATTCGTTACAAACGACAAAGGAGCACGCGCTAATACCCAAAACAGACAGCTAACACAATCGTGTCATTTTTGTGATAATTCACATTGGAGTGACCATTGTCCGCAGTATAAGAAAATTCATGAAAGGAAACAAAAGATCAAAGGACATTGTTATAGGTGTCTGAAAAGTGGACATGTCACAATAGAATGCAAATCAAATAAGGCATGTGTCTACTGTAATGTGTACAATAAACATCACAGAAGTTTGTGTCCAAAACGAGTTGTTGATAATAGTGTAAAGCAAAAAGCTCATGTTCAATTTGTTAAAGATATAAGTGAAAGTCCAAATGGGGACACAAAGCAAGAAGGTATGATGGTTTCACACGGAGAGACAGTTTTCATGCAAACTGCATATACTGAAGTTAAATATCCGGAAGCATATTCTTCAGTAAGAACAAGTCTTCTCCTAGACTGTGGTTTACAACGTACATATATCACAAAAGATTTAGCAGATAGTCTTGGTCTAAAGTGCGGTGGAACGGAGGAATTGAAAGTCTTCACATTTGGTGGAAGTCAAGCTAAGACAATAAAGACAGATATGACTTCATTTAATCTGAAGTTGAAAAGTGGCAAATACATGAAAATAAGTGCAAACGTTGTGCCAGTTATCAGTGGTAATGTGCAAAGAAAGACGCTAGAACCATCCCTGCACCATTGTTTCAGTGAACTTGTGGAAACATTTGATCTAGCCGATACTCTACCGTATGACAAAGAATCGTCTGCTATTGACATATTGATTGGGAATGGTTATTATTCAGATATAATGCATTCGCAAAAATTGGAAGTGTCAGAAGGATTATACCTTCTAAATTCAAAGATAGAATGGATTTTAAGCGGGAGAACCAGAAGTACAAGTGTAAGTGAAAAGGAGGAAAACTTCCTGATTCTTACATTTGGGAGTCAGCTTGATAACACAAATGTACTCCAAACAGTTCATAGTGCTGTTCAGACTAAAGTGGACTAAGAGGACTTTTGGAACATTGAATCCATTGGAGTGAAAAGTGAAACATAAGAAGTGCTTGATGATGAAATTGTGATAAAAAATTCAAAGATGAAGTTATATTCGAAGATGGAAGATATCAAGTGACTTGGCCATAGAAGGAAGAAGATTCAGATTTACCAAGCAATAAACAACTGGCATTTGGAAGACTTAAATTATGTCTGAAGAAGTTGCGAGACAAGCCGGAGTTGTTAAACAAGTATAATTCTATCATTTAGTAGCAACTTCTAAACGGGATCATTGAACAAGTGCCTGAAAATTAATCAAGTGAACGCATTCATTACATACCGCATCATGGTGTTGTTAATCTAAATAAGACTACAACAAAACTCAGAATCGTATATGATGCCTATGCAAAAGTGTCAAAGGAAAGTAAAAGTTTGAACGAATGTCTTTACAGAGGACCGGTTTTGCTCCAATATAAAGAAATGCTCCAGCTGCTGGAGCAGTATTGAATTTTCATTAAAAACAATTAGTTGGTCCTTTATTTAAGGCAAGTGACCGATTGCCCAAACAGTACAAAACAGCACAATACAACCCAACATAAACACAAAATATGAATAAAGCTGGGGTCACCGCCTTGGAACGGTCAATGCAAAGCATTGGGGGTTTAAACCTGGTTATAGAGCGCTCAACCTCACACTTGGCCCAGCAATATTCATAATACATTTAAGTGTAAATAAAATTTAACGTCATAGCATTGTAACTCAAATTAAACAATAACAAAAGGGAATTAAAACGCATTCAATTTAATTACTATTTAATTACTCAATTGCATTGAAGATACAAGAGTAACAGAATTACAACTTTTTGACGAACGATCAAATAAAACTATTAACAATTGTCAACTACATTCCTTCTTTATAGAAAAGATTTGAGAATATAGAATCATGGAGTTAATATCTCAGATAATCATCGCGCAAATACAGGAAGAAGCAGCAATAATGGGTGTAAAAATTCCATATTACATAGCTTGGTTGTTTATGTGACTGCTAAAAAAAATAAAAATAATTAAATCAAACAAGAAACGCCTATCAGAGAGAAGACTTGTGCGGTCTTCTCATGAGATTCCGTCTGCACAAGGTAGCCTTAGTTTCAGACATTGAGAAGGCATTTTTGCAGATTGGTCTGCAGCAAGCTGAACACATGTGGATACGTTACATACAAAGGAAACATTACCACAAGGACTATAGTGCGATGCTTGCGAAGAAATCTACTCAGTTACAGAAGCAACTGGGATTGTGTATTGATGATAATGGGATGATTCGGTGCAGAGGAAGACTTGACAATTCGGGTATGTTTGAAGGCGCGAGACGCCCACTACTTCTACCACACAGTGAACGTTTTTAAGTTAGTTATAGAACAAAATCACAAAGAGTGTTTGCATTCAGGAGTTTCCCAAACTTTAGCCAAAACGAAACAGAAATTTTGGATAACACATGGTCGTTCTGCAGTGAAAACAACTTTAAGATCATGTAAAGTATGCACTCGCTTTGAGGAAGGTCCTTACAGGATGCCTCCAATGCCAGATCTCCCGAGTACAAGAGTGAACGAATATCCAGCATTCTCGAAAACAGGACTCGATTATCTTGGTCCACTACAGATAAAGATCAGTGAGGGATTGAAAAAAGTTTTGATATGTTTATTTACGTGCATGACAACACGTGCTATTCACTTAGAGTTTATTCAGGATATGACTTCAGAGGAGTTTCTTCTTGGATTTAGACGGTTTGTGTCACAACGTGGTGTACCCTAAGAAGTGTTGAGTGATAACGCAGCTCAATTTAAACTTTAAATCAAGTTATCGAAGATGTTTGGAATAATGTGATTCAAAGTGAGGATGTTCATTCGTATGTGTCAACAAATGGAATAATATGGAAATTCATTGTGGAACTTGCTCCATGGATGGGCGGGTTCTATGAAAGACTAGTTGGAGTTGTAAAACGTTCAATGCGAAAGTCAATTGGTAGACGATTGTTAACAATGATTCAGTTACAAACCCTCATCAAGGAAGTTGAATCAACAGTGAATTCTCAACCATTAGTGTATGTGGAAGATGACGTAAATTCAAATATTCCCCTCTCTCCAAACCATTTTTTGACTCTAAACCTAATCACTGGAATTCTAGAAATAGATCCAGAATGTCAGGAGGAGGATTTCCACCCAAGTGAAAGTTCGAAAAATAAATTGTTAAAAATATGGAAGAAAGGACAAAAGACATTAAATGAGTTCTGGCGGATTTGGCTTGAGGAATACCTTACTAGCTTGAGAGAACGTAACCAAACACAACTGAAAGCAGGAAAAGTGTTGTCCAAGTCTAGCCCATGTATAGGTGATATTGTTCAGATCAAATATAATGTGGCTAGCGGAAGCTGGAAACTTGGTCGAGTCGTAAATCTGGTGAAAAGCAGGGACGGTAGTGTTCGATTAGCGAATGTGGAATTGCCGTCAAAAACTGTTATTGGAAGACCGTTGAACCTGTTGTACCCGTTGGAATGCAGTGGTTCTAATAAAAAGTCGAGCGACAACAACAACATTATTCCGGATGAACCAGACAATGTGATTCAAAGACCACGATCTCAAACACAATCAGCAAAATATGCTGCAAGTGAAATCAAAAAACTCTTTGACTATGAAAATAGGAAAAAAAAGTAGTGAAATGCTAAAAGACGAAGTGAAAGGTAAAAGCAGAAATGGACTTGTATAAAATGTAATATTGTGTATATTTAATGAAAGTATCATTTTACATTTGTTTAAAATATGTGTTCATTTTGTCGGCGGTAATGTCGTGAATGCCACGATTTTGTATACATGAAACATTGATATTGTTATGTAAATTTGCTCCGTCTGATATGTATTTAGACACTTTGCTCCGCCTGTTATGTAACAACAGATTATATGTCTTTGCTCCGTCTTTGACCTATTTATTTTGGCGGTAAATTCATACTTAGGCGGGAAAATTGTACTATGTTATATTGCTCCATATAGTACTTTTCATGTTATTCATGCTTATCTTGCTTTTCATGAGATGTTAGTTAGTTGGCGGGAAATTATTGTATAAATACCACGCCATGTGCTTAGACAAGAGAGAATTAGAAAAGTATTTAAGAAAAAAGGATTGTATGTTAAAGTTTATGTTGAAAAGTTGTATTTTTTATATTAACAAGAGCTGTCAGAGGATGACTATTCGAGTGCTTGACAGTATAACGTAAGCCATCATGGGGAAACTGTTCATATTCAATAATTTAATAGACGATCTTTCAAAAATAAAATAAGAAAAAAAAACAATTTTTTTTGGGGGGTGGGGGGGTAGGGGGTGGGGGGTGAGAGGGGGGAATAATTTGGGGTGTGGTAATTTATTATATGATGTTTAATAAAAAAAAAAATTGGGGGTGGGGGGTAGGGGGGGTGGGGGGTAGGGGGGGTGGGGGCGAGAGGGGGGTATAATGTGGGGTTTGGTAATTTATTAGACGATGTTAAAAAAAAAATCTTTGGGGGTGGGGTGGTAGGGGGGGTGGGGTGGTAGGGGGGTAGAGGGGGTGAGAGGGGGTATAATGTGGGGTGTGGTAATTTATAAGACGATGTTATAAAATAAATGGGGGATGGGGGTTTGAGGTTGGGGGGGGGGGAGAGATTCTGGTAGGGGCGTGGGGTATTGTTTGGGTGGAATCCATTGTGGTATTCAGGTAAGTATTGTTTTGTCAAAGTAATAATAAAATGTGATCATAAATAAATAAGTTATGGCAATTTAAGCAAAAGGTTCAATTATCTAAGTGTAAAAGGGGCCATAATTATGTCAAAATGCTTGATACAGTGGTCTGCTCTTGTTTATAGGTTGGAGTCATGTTGGTAAACAAGTATGCAACATATAAAAGCAATATGTCAAAGGATATAGGAAATATTTGGGGTAGTACGCAAACTTTGACATAGATTTATCAATAATATGCATATTCTAAGTATAAAAGGGGCAATAATTATGACAAAATGCTTGATAGAGTTGTCTGCTCTTGTTTATAGGTTGGGGTGATGTTGGTAAACAAGTATGCAAAATATAAAAGCAATATGTAAAGGGACAATGAAAATAAATGGGGTAGTACGAAAACTTTAACATTTGCTGCATATTCTAAGTATATAAGTGGCCGTAATTATGACAAAATGCTTGATAGAGTTGTCTGCTCTTGTTTATAGGTTGGGGTCATGTTTGTAAACAAGTATGCAAAATATGAAAGCAATTTGTAAAGGGAGAAAGAAAATATTTGGGGTAGTACGAAAACTTTAACATTTGCACGCAGACGCTAACGCTAACGCCGACGCCGGGGTGAGTAGGATAGCTCCAATATATATATTTCATATATAATAGTCGAGCTAAAAATAGTGTGAAATAAGAAAAGTGAATCTATGTAAAAGAAAGGTGATTTGTTGAGAATCAAGAACTGGAAATTAAAAGTGATTGAAGTTGAACCAGTGTCTTGTGTTTACTTATTTAAAGGTCAATGTGGCTAAAGTAAAGAAAGTTCACCACAGTTTTCAGAATGAAAAAATTGCTGGATTAATATCTTTGAAACTTGTGCTATTCTTTTAAATAACATAATCATCCAAAGACACTCGAAGTATCTTGAGTTAAATATATAATTTATTGATCTAGTGTTCGTTCACAAGCTCAAAGCGATGAACACAATTGAAAACGTTTGAGAGGTCAGCGACATTCAATCTCAACTTAAAATAAATAAAATTTGCTTGCGATATTTGAAAGCATAAAAATTACTATAAAATATTAGTTACACGAGTATTTTCTCGAGTTATTTATTCTGAAGTCTAAAGCAGTAAAACCTTCAGGTTAATTAAACTAGTTTCGCCAAGAAACAGGAAGTAATTAAGAAATGTAGGAAATAGTTTAGAGGTCAGTCAATGGGCTGCACTTCAAATATAACTTAATGACGAATAAATGAAGACTTGTTAATGACGACAGTTTGCATATAACATAAGGTACCACAATTAATTATAGCTATATAGCAATCAAAACTCGTGGATAAATAGACTTGTGGATAAATAGCTTATCTCTTCCAGCAAATGCCCACAACGCTTTAAAATTACCTGAATATATTGTGAATAAGTTATTATATATATAACCAATCAATTAATTCAGATGACAATATAATATTTACCCACTCCGAAGTTGTAATAATCGTGCTGCTTCGTGAGAAGATTGTGTTGAACAATTGGAAAGTATCCAGGAGTCCCTACAGTAGTGACGGTCATCAACAAGGACTCATCGCCTTCTTTCAATTCTCTCGCCAGTCCAAAGTCAATCAACCTCGCATTGAACTTGGCATCCAGAACAATGTTGTTGGATTTAATGTCCATGTGTAATATTTTACCTCTAGTAAAAAAACATCGTTATAGCAATCGTTAAAATTATACAACATAATAAGGCCAAACACTCGGTTCATATATGTTGTCTTCCTTGAACGTATTAAAATCAATGTATATCATCGTTGTAATACATCATTCAAATATAAACAACGGGAAATTTCAGTACCATCAGTACCATCAGCAGAAGATCATTCCTATCATCACTAATGGTCCTTTATTATAGGTCAATAGCCATACATGTCCACACATGACATATATTTCGGGGTTTCGTCATATAAACATTTACGATTACAAGGCAATACAGCGGAGAGCATTTTACACGCATTTTGCAATTATTTTCAGCTAAATTCTAAGAAACGCTTACTGAGTGCACAGAGCATTACATGTTAAATATATCAATCAAACACTTTGATGCGTATCGAAAAGAACTGTGAATACTATAAAACAAAACCTTCGAGAATGATTATGCATGCGCTTTTTGTTGCAAGATACAACATATCAAACTTACCTGAATTTATTACCCGAGTGCATATAGTCTATTGCGCATGCGATCTGGTACATAATTTTCAATCTTTTTTCCCAATTCATTTTGATATCAATCTTTTTAAACAATCTGTCATTGTCCTCTTTAATGGCATGAAACAAGTCGCCATTTTCGAAATATGGTGATACGAAGTAGTACTTCCTACAAAAAAACCATTAAATACGTAACACTTACGATTAAATTTAAAATAAAAAACAAAAGAGCCGTGATGACCCATACGCGCTAACATAAGTTTCCGGAGATTTAGCGCTGAAGACTTGTCCACCTGCTCTAGCTTTTGACCTAACTTGACCCGGATTCAAACATTGCTTTAATTATGTGTTAAGACGTATCTAGCCCAGATTCGAACTTAGCCTAGAATGGGATTAAGTTTTTTTTAACACATACCAGAGTTTTGGTGCCCTAGTTTTTGGACACACGTTAAAAAGATTTGATATATCGAGATTAAGTCGTAAATTAGGCCTCTATAGTGGTAAAAACATTACAACATTTGAATTGAGAACCTAGTTTTTGGAACTCGTGATCACATTTGAACTTGGTCAAAATAAACATTGAAACCATTTAGATTGAGTCATAAAAGTCGCCTCTACCTCTATAAAGGTAACAATGTTTTTCATCAATTGGAACTGGTGAGCGGTGTTTAGAGGTACATGAACAAAAGTCAATCGTGGCCTAGATATTGTCTTACTAAACATTCAAACCAATGTCATTAAAATGAGTCATACATGTGCACCCCATAGTTGTAGCGAGGTGTTTCTAGGATTGACCAAGTGATATAGTTTTTGTATGCATGTGACCCAGAGTCGAGCTCGGCCTTGATATTGGCCAGATAAACATTCTGACAGAACTTTATCAACGCTAAACGAAAAACGTGACCTCTATGTCATACATTAACAATCTAGAAATGTTTATTTATAAAAGTTCATGAAGAAAACATTACATTAAAAAGTTACATTAATAACGGTTCTCTAAAAAAAGACATATACTCATTCTTGTGGTCATCGAAATATGCTAGCAGAGGTACAATTCCAAAATGCATCAAACGGGACGCAATCTTTTCCTAAAAAAAAAACATAAAGTTATTTGCAACAAAGTTATATATAGTGAGCCACTTTAAATAAAATTAATTGAAGATAATAGAGAGGTCAAGTCGCTCTCGACTTTTATACATAAATGTTTAGTATTTGGCAAACACTTTGATGAAAGGTGAGTTCAATGAAACAAAGTTTGTTAGCTTGAATTGCTTCAACGCAAAACAGCGACATTGCTTTTGACCTAAACAACCGTATATCCAAGAGGTATTTTACAGCATCAAGAGCCATAATGATGAGGTGCAGCCTTACCAATATTGGACAATATTTTTTGGATTTGTAAAAAAATCTGGCATTTAGAGTGACAACAGGGTGTTCACAAGGCGTGTTGGCCTAAATAAAATTAAAATCAGATTATAATTGAAATATGTCAAATTTGTCCCATTTTCAAACTTTTCTTACTTAGTGTCACAACAATATGTTTAAAAAAAAAATATTTAAACATATTCTGCCATTTAGATTTTACAACAACTTGGCATAGATACTGTTCACATAAACATAACTTTACTCAATATTGAGTCATATCTCATGTTTCTATTGTGGTAACAATGGTTTTCTAGTATTTGACAATAGTAATTAGTTGTTAAACCATTTAACCCAAATTTGCACATAACCTTGATATTGTCAGGAACCACATTCAGATAAAATTTCATCAGGAGTGAATCATTTTTGTGATATATAATATATATATATGTATATTTCGTTTTTAGGATTATACCTTGAAACCGTTTTTTAACTTACATGACACAAACTCACATTTGCCAAGAGATTATCAAATTAAAACTTCTGACCGCTGCTCATCAAGATTCAGCTAAAACTGTGGTAACAACTTCAAGCTAAATGTTAATGAAGAAATCATGCACAACAAACGATACAACCCGAAGGACTGACCACAATGTATTACCTTGCGCATTTCGTGCTTAAGTGAGTTAAAAATACAAAAATAATTTTACGTTAGTAATTGATCCCAATTTTTGCGTTAGATTCCCTGCTTGCTTCTCCAGATTGATTTCCTTGAGGACAACTCTCATGTTGAATGCCGGAACATTTTCTTTGGCTAAGAAAATAACCAGTTAAAACATTTAAATAATTCGATAATTTTATACTGAAACTTGAATTGACAAAAATGAGTTTATATAAGACCTAATTTGTGTTTGTTGTATGATGCAAGTTTATTTTGTTCTTCAAAGTTTAAGTTATTTATAGTAACCACCAAACAAAGATAAACATTTTACCTACCATTTCTATTTGTATTTATCTTTTCTATTAAATAATCAAAGGTTAAATTTGCAGTTTTAGGCCAAGTATGGATGACATAGGAAATACGTCTGATAATGCACGTTGAAAAGTTAAGAATGTATTCGACCTACTTGCAGACATACATACATATGGAAAGACATACCATATGTTTTAGCAAAATATCCCAATCTCGTAGTTTAATTACTATAAGTATATTAAATAATATTTATAATATGGGTACGTAAGAGAAAATGCAATCCGTTTCATATAAGCTGATCATGGAATTTATGGACCATGTATTTTAATTCATACATGATAAATAATATCCTTGAAGAAAGATATAAAAGGCACACTATAACCACTCCTAAATATATACATATATATATATATATATATATATTTATTTATATATTTGAAAACCAAATTCTAATCCTTATAGTGATTACTAAACGAAATTTTACTTACAGATGTACACCGTACCAAACGCTCCTCTCAGTTTCGTATTAAGATAACTGACATCCGGATTTCTCAACTCATCGACTATCTCCTTGTTCAGCTCAATGAGTCGCCCGTTGTGAAGGTCCTTCTTAATTGTTTTGGTTATAGTTTCATCGCGACATAATTTAAGAAGCACACTATTCTGCAAAGCTGGTTCCTGGAGCTGCGGTGTTCTTAAGATTGGAACTCCAATCGCAGCCTGGATCCTGATTCAAACAGAAATATCAGTAACCTAATTCCTGCTTCCCAATATGCGGTACCAAGCACAATAAATGCAAGGACATTGACAGAACTTTTTGTTCTTAATAACAATCACTGTTACAAAAGGACTAAATCTGACTTCAAAGGTATGTGAGTTTGCCACAGTATACTGTATGAAGATTTACAAAAACAAGGTTTAAACATGTTGATCAAATGTCATACACTACAAACAACAAATCAGAGTCATCAAATTGATTGATTACCATTGTTATGTGGTTCCTTCATTTTATTCAAAACTCTTATTTCCATAAAAATTAATCATTAAATGAGTTACAATTGGATATAGTGACCCGGTTTTAAACTCTTGTAATGCATATTTTTAACTTGAGAACTCTCACTTGAGGAGCGTCGTGCAACAGAATGTATTATGCACTGTGCAGCAAGGCTAACTCCAGACTAGACAGCGCATTCTTTCAGCCTAGTCAGGGGCTACCCTGTCCTCGATAAATTCACGCAATGTTTCGTGGTCTCAGTAGCGGACAGTACGACATATAATCAGATTACACATTTGCAGAGGCGAAGCTGGAGCTACACTGGTCGAGCATGCCCTAAGGTCGATTTTCGCACAACACGACTTATCTGAACACATGATCTAAGCAAGACTGCAATGAATGCCCCTCTCTATAGAACTTGTCCTGTCTGATTATGGTTTTCAATATACCCAGACCTCCTCTTACCAGATTATAATTGAAATATGTCACTTGTGGTTAACATTTAAAGTCTAACTAATTAGGCGATCAAAACAGACATAAGAACTTTCCAAAGTTTCAAAAGATGTTCAACAAGAGATGTGTTTGTCAGAAACACAATGCCCCTAATGCGCCGCTTTGAAAAAAAATGACCTTTGACCTTGAAGGATGACCTTGACCTTTCACCACCCAAAATGTGCAGCTCCATGAGATACACATGCATGCCAAATATCAAGTTGCTACCTTCAATATTGCAAAAGTTATGAAGAAGGTTAAATTTTTGGGACACATATATTTGACCTTTGACCTTGAAGGATGACCTTGACCTTTCACCACTCAAAATGTGCAGCTCCATGAGATACACATGCATACCAAATATCAAGTTGCTGTGTTCAATATTGCAAAAGTAATGACGAAGGTTAAAGTTTTGGGACACACACACGCACGCACGCACGCACGCACGATCTTTCGATCCGGGGGCATAAAAAGTTCCTGAATAATAGTACATGAACAATAAACAGTACAAAATCTCTAAATCTTATATTAGACAAGTTAAACAACAACCTCCATATCAGTTTACTCAGTTCTGACTACAACATGAAACCGTCGGAGACGAGTGATGCTCCCCAAAGGTTTTTTTGTAACAATATTGCACTATATGTTCAGATAAAAGGAAACGTCTTGAGGGGCATAACTTTGGACAAAATAATACGATGGATGTTTTAATAAACCATCTAACCAAACAAAAGGTTGTAAATTTTCTCCCCTCCCACCCAACCCATGTAGTTGGTTTTTACAAAGTGTTGTTCTGTCACACAACTGCGTCCGTTATATATTTAAAAATTTTGTCAGGCTTAGGGTAATTATAGATTTATTTTAAGTTTTATTTGCCTGTCCACATTAATTTTAATAACATAAGGGGAAACTGATTGTTTTCGGTACTAGATTTAGTTTTAGTAAATTACATATTCTGCTGGTTTGAGTTATAAGGTCCTTTAATAAAAAGTAAAAATTTAGTTGAGTTTATATTTACTGTGTGAAAAGGGTTATTCATCGGAGTTTTCAAATAGGCTTGCCCATGTAATGCTAGGTGGCAGGTTGGGTTTAGTTCTTGGCCTCTACAATAATTAGATATGTATTTAACCCTTTGTCACTTAGATACGCATTTAACCCTGCACCGCACTGTCGATTCACACAGGCGCTTGACAATTGCATAAGAAAAGGATATAGAATAAAAAGCAGCTTATTAGACGTTTAAACTGTACAATACGTGATATATTTCTCCGTATTGTACAAGAAACGTCTAATAACCTTTAAATATGTTGTCTCATTTTCACCGGATGATCGATACATTTATATTTCTAGATGGCGATTGTTTTTATTATTGATTTAAAGCATATTATGTTCGTATCTTGAAAATGTGTAAGCATTTGCAGACTACGCCATGTTTACAAGTGTAATTGCTAGGGGTAACGTTTGGCATGCCTTTAAAGTGGTTTAAATCCCATATGCTTTGCATTGAGTTTTCATGTGCGGTTTATCCAGCTTTAATCATTTTTGGTTTTGGTTGTATGTATTGTCTGTTATGGTATAAAAACGCTTAGTTTGCGTTAGTTATAAAACTAGCAGGTACTAAAAAATATTTCTCTCTTGATAATATTTCTGGAGTTTAATTATTCTTACATCCTATATGGAGAAGTACGCGTACAAAACAAAGCATGATATTTGTTGATTTCAGTGTATACTCGAATTTCATTGAACGATTTGTTGAAAAAATATGCCTTTTTCTATAACCACGATTAAAATAAATATGCGAAATTTAATATAAAGCAATATATTTCCTTTGCACTTTATGATTAATTGCGATAACAAACAAACATATGAGAAAGAAACCTAAACATCATATAATTGTTTAGTATGATGTTATCAATATGTAATCAATATTTGTCTTTAAATGGTCAATTGTTTTTCGCAAGTTATGTGGGAAAATATTGTATTAGTGTGTGCTTTCTTGTATCTAAATCATAATGTATTAATTTATTCATTGATCGATGGCAAACGTATGTTTGTTGATATTCTATGCACATTTTTAGATATGAAACAAAGTCTCTGATATGTGTACACCGATGCTGTCGACGGAAGAAATATAACAATTTTTATGATTTCACTGAAGTGACAATCTTGTTATTATGATTGTGATCGAAATTTCATTCAAAACATTCTATATTCCAAAGACAATCAAAACAAAAAATCTACTGAAAGACGGTTGATTTTACAGAGTACGAGGTTATGCACTATAGAAAAATGAGAGAAAGTGAAAAGCCATCCTGGGTCTCTATAAGGAGGCAGCCTGGCAGAAAAGGCTTCCTTGGCATTCATGGACAATCTGGCTGGAATGTCAGGCTTGAGAATAATCCATATATATAAACTTTTGATGTTTTGTCATTGTATGAATCAAATGGTAGTCTTGTATAATTATCTTTTTTTTCTGTTCTTTTGCATATTTTGCCGTTTAACAAATTCAAAAATGAATGGTCATTTATTTAATCTTAATACGCTATTCCGTTATTCAATATGAAATATAAACACATATATATTTGAACTATATTTATTCTGATATTCAAGTTGCGTTCAGCAATGTCAGTGGGCTATAGTGAAATGTGGATTTATAAATACTGAAATTAGGTATTTATTATAATAAGCAAGTGCTTGATTCATTAGACAAATTATGGTATCGAAGTATGAATAGTAATTTTCAGGGTAACATGCGGTATTCATCCGTAAATATACGACTTTTAGGACTTTTCATGTTTTGGGTTTTGAAACATATTCCCGACCTCTAAATCAATGTGCCTCCTTCCAACAGCAACCCAGCATCATATATAGAACCGAATGGGTGTAATAAGCTCAAGGCGAAACTCCAGTTTCAACAGCAGGAGAGAATTTCGCTTTGAAACGGCTAATTATAAACGGTTGTAGTTTTAATCCGGTTTAACGGGACACATACCCCTCCTTTACCGTTCCGTCTCAAAAACTAAATTAATTATATGATAAAGGTCCAATAACGTAGTAATAAGTGAATTATTTTGAATAACAAGACCATCGTCTTCTCGACCATAAGCACACAACAGAACGAAAATCGATTATTCGAAAAACAACGCCATACAAAACTATTTTGATAAATCGTACTCATATAATAGTGTTCAAGTTAAAACATTGATATGCAGACCTGTATGGGTTTTTTTCGCAAGGGGAGATCTGTTAACAGAGAATATTTTTCTAGAAATGTTCAAGCATGTCTAGACATAAAACTGAACTTATCAACTAAAAAAAATAATAGACGTAGCACACGATATTTTTAAAAGCTCAGATTTCACTTAATAATAACCCTGTTTTGTTTAAAAATAAATACAAGTTTTTATTTTATTTTTTGGCAAGAAGAACATATGCAAAAAGGCTTTTTCCTCCAGATGAATATGCGTAGACTTAATATACAAAGTATAATTCAATACAATACATTAAAAGCATAATAAGCAGCAATGCCTGTGTTGTGAACAATATGTAACAAGGGCTGTTTGTAAAACATGCATGCCCCCCATATGGGCTGTCCGTTGTAGTGGCAGTGAATACGTTTTTTGTCACTGTGACCTTGACCTTGACCTTTAACCTAGTGACCTGAAAATCAATATGGGTCATCTGCGAGTCATGATCAATGTACCTATGAAGTGTCATGATCCTAGGCAAAAGCGTTCTTGAGTTATCATCCAGAAACAATTTTACTGTTTCGGGTCACCGTGACCTTGACCTTTGACCTAGTGACCTGAAAATCAATATGGATCATCTGCGAGTCATGATCAATGTACCTATGAAGTTTTATGATCCAAGGCGTAAGCGTTCTTGAGTTATCATCCGGAAATCATTTAACTATTTCGGTTAACCGTGACCTTGACCTTTGACCTTAAATCTACCCATGAAGTTTCATGATCCTAGGCATATGTAAACTTGAGTTATCATCCGGAAACTATTTTCCTATTTCGGGTCACCGTGACCTTGACCTTTGACCTACTGACATCAAAATCAATAGGGGTCATCTGCGAGTGATGATCTATTTACCTATGAAGTTTCATGATCCTAGGCGTATGCGTTCTTGAGTTATCATCCGGAAACCATTTTACTATTTCGGGTCACCGTGACCTTGGCCTTTGACCTAGTGACGTCAAAATCAATAGGGGTCATCTGCAAGTCATGATCAATCTACCTATGAATATTCATGATCCTAAGCATATGCATTCTTGAGTTATCATCTGGAAACAATGTTACTATTTCGGGTCACCATGACCTTGACCTTTGACCTAGTGACCTCAAAATCAATAGGGGTCATCTACGAGTCAAGATCTATCTACCTATGAAGTTTAATGATCCTAGGCCTAAGCGTTCTTGAGTTATCATCCGGAAACCACCTGGTGGACGGACCGACAGACCGACAGACCGACAGACCGACCGACCGACCGACTGACATATGCAAAGCAATATACCCCCTCTTCTTCGAAGGGGGGCATAATTAAATATTCTATGTTCAATACCAATACGTTTTAAAATAAAAACACGTATATCTTAAGCCTTTTGAATAATCAGCTGATTTCGTTAAATTTATAGCTAAATAACATTTTAAATTAAAAAACCCGCACAATTAGCATGAACGACCATATAGGGTTTACTTTTCAAAGTAGCTCGTGTTGCACATTAATGCGTAAAAAACATCAATCCTGTTTAGTTTCTTTTTGATACAAATGTTTGAAATACATAGTATGCTTGTACAATAATGTAAGTATCTACAATGTGCCACAGTTCAAGTGCGTACAAAAATGTAAAATAACATTCTAATTAACTTCCGTTTTGATACACAGACAACTGTTCGCGACACAAAGTTCACGTGTTCAATAATGTATCCTTATGTAATTTTGTCTTATTTCGCGGGCAAAGAACTCTAAGAATAAAACAGTGATATACACAAAAATAACGTTTTACACTAAACACAGTAAACACAAGATAATAAGGTTTTATGTTTATATGTTGAAAACTGAGAGAGAAGTTCGCGATACAAAGTACATATGTGCACTAGAGTGCTCATTTTTTTTAATTTTTAAAGTGCAAGGAAAAAAACTCTGCAACGAACATCGTAAGGAAAAATAGCGTCTTGCAGTTTTTCATAGTATGAACAACAATATCATTTTGATTAACATAAAACTGAGGGGCACATTTTCGATAAAAAAATGCCTATGTACTATGGTACAAGTCTCCTAAATTTACCTAATTTTAAGGGAAAATACATATACAACTAACATTACATCTTGGACATAGCAGACATATTATATATTTGCGATACAAAGTTCACATATTACAAACCAACCGATCAACCAACCGACCAACTGGAGATTCCAGTAAATCCCCGCAGACACTTCGTTTGCAGTGGTAAAATAAAATGATTAAAACATCTAAAAGATATCATTTTCCTTTACGTCTGTTAAACACACAATATTTTTGTTGCAAGGTAGCGAGATAATAATGCAGACTTATCGATAGGGGATACAATCACACATACTCATACATAAAACTTAGAAACAAGTGAATAAACTAATGGAAAATAACATCTTTTATAAAAGCATTATCCTCTTCACCAAGATACATGCAAACGTAACGAATTACTAATGAACACATATTTGTTTTATTATTATGATTATTTTCCCTATATACATTTGATATAACCCGATCTATGCTAATTTTGAGATATTTAAAAGTTCATGCTTTAAAAAAAGCATTATCCTCTACACCAAGATACATGCAAACGTAACGAATTACTAATTAACACATATTTGTTTTATCATTTCGATTATTTTCCCTGTATACATTTGATATAACCCGATCTATGCTAATTTTGAGATATTTCAAAGTTCATGTCGACATAAAAATTATCAAACGTTTGATCATATATTTGTAAACGTATTCTGTCAGCATGTTTTCTCTTCAATTTAAACAAAGAACCCTTAAAATAAATTCAAATTTCACATTTGAATCAATTTTATGTATATTCAGCTCATAACTCGAGTCAATAACCGAACGTAGTATCGAAGTATCTTCTACCATGATGCAACTTACTGAATGTCAGTGGTCTTTACTAGGTTCATGTGGACCAGTGTGTAGTCCGTTGCCAGATCAAAGAAGGAAATTCTCAAACGTGTCTCTTGAAGCTTTAAAACACAAAGCATATTGATAAAACAAGAGGGCTAAAGGCCCTAATGCGCTCACCTGAGACCACAATAATTCTTACTGTCTTTAATAGAGGTAGTATCCACAAAATGTAACAGCAGACTTTCGGGGAATACGACCCTAACACTTGACATCAATGTTTTAACAAAACCAGAAACATTTTAGAAGTAAGCCCAAATAAATATAATTTGTAATTGTTCAAACCTAATTTCTCAATGAGTGGAGAAAAGATTTTAGACCTTGAGTTTTCAAACGATGTTTTATTGAGTCATAAGGAAAACTTCCTCGCCTCATGGTGCACATTACTTTTAATTCAAAGGAAACCATATCTCATTCGTAGTAGAATAAAACAAATTTTCAGAGAAAGTGTCAAGCAGATAGCGCAAATAATTAACTTCTCTTGTTAACAAGCGTTTTCCTTAAGTTTACCTTATTACTTAAGTTGTTGACCTCATATGGCCCATTAACATGGCCGAGATATAATTGGGACTCTGGCCGAATTTCACGAAATGTTTTAAATATGATCTCTAAACTCTAAAGAGTTCACCTGGAAATTATGTAATATGACATTACGACCTCGATTATGATCTCTATTATTATTAATGACAGTTGTTCATGAAGATTGGACTTTATATGTGGTATCTATAGTGTTAACAAGCTATTATTCATTGAATTCGATATAGTAACTTTGTAATTTTAACCAAAGTATCCCAGTTTCAAATTTAACCGGGATATCATTCGAAAATCATGATTTGAGCAAGTTTCACGAGCGATTGGCAATAAATATGGCCTATAGTGTTCACAATTTGCCTTTAATTTGAACTTACGACCCAGTTAATTTGTCCCCACTTGACCCAGTGTCGACTTCATCAGAAATTTAATCAATACCAATGGCCCGATAGTTTCACGAAGACAGGGCAAAACTTGTGGATTCTAGAGTGAGAAAACGATTTTTTTCTTTAATGTTACCTAGTGACCTAGTTTGTGACCACATGTTACCCAGTTTCCAACTCGACCAAGAAATTACAAGGATAAATGTTCCGACCAAGTTTCTAGAAGATTGTGCAATACATGTGACCTTTATAGCGTAAACCAGCGTTTTTTCTTAAATTTGACCTATTGGACAAGTAGTTGACGCAACGTGACCCAGCTTTAAACTAGGTCGATTTATTTTTGAGACAAGTATTTGGCAAAGTTTCATAAAGATTGGGATATAAATTAGGCTTCTATAGTGTTCAGAAGGCCAATGTTGACGCCATACGACGCACACAGAACGGCAAACGAAATGCAATTCAAAAAGCTCACTTTAAGCATGTTATGTCCAGGTGAAGCAAACATAAAATATATGTTGAGCCTCATACTGTCCAATATACAGAAGTGAAACTCCAGCTGCTGGAGCAGTATTGCAAAACATACATCAATTCATGATGTATTTGAAATAAAAAAATACTTTGAAATAAAGAAATACTTTGCTTTACAAAATCAAAAACAAACGAGCCGACGGCAATGCAAGGAGATCAACAATTCCAAAACATGTTCGATATTAAAAAGAGCATTATTGAAAGAAAACAATTTACCTTTGTTTCTGCTTGATTAATTATCATGTCCACAACAAACATATACTCATCATATTGTTTTGTAGTCTTAATTTTCTTTTCCATCAATTTTTTATATTGCCGAAGGTTAGGAAGTGTCAACTGATGTTCCTTTAAAATAAAATTGATTTCTTTGCACATATCAAATGCAAGATCGAAGAAAAAAATTAAATCAATTTAAAGCATATGTACAAAAATATCAACATATTAATTAATTAAATATAATAAAGTATTCCAATAAAAGAGTGTGTATGATTTCGCGAACAAAAACACATGCGGTCGATCGCTAATTCCATTGATAATACACAAAGACAAAAAGCTTCACGTTGATTAATGAATTTAATTGCCTAATTTGAAACGTACAAAAATATGCAAAACAAACATAGCATGTCAGACGCAAACAATGTTTTTTTACTTCTGCAATAGGAATGAACAAGATTTATTTATTATTTTCATTTTGATATGCAGAAAACAGTTTTAGACAGAAAAACTCATGATTATGTACATCAATATAAGTTTCCTGGATTAGCATTATATAAAACAGTGTTGCATTTCTATATACTATAAATACCTATCTAGAGAGTTTCGTGCTAAAACGCATACAACTAAGATACAAGTTCGCGACAAAAAATTTATAACTACTATGATGTATAAAAAGTTTGCCTTAGTTCAAGGGCACATAACCCTGCGAAGAATATTGCGCCATACACGAAAATTATGCGTTGCATATCTACTTCGATGAAAAACATTTCTATACGAATTGTAAAGATAGGCAAAAATGAGGTACTAGTTTTCGATAGAAAATTCACTTAATCAACCGACAGGGTGATTCCAGTACACCCTTGCCACACAAAAATATCTTTTTATGTTGTATAATTACCGTTATATTGCACTTCTGAAGAATATCCCGGTGTACAGCTAGTATGTCAGGAACTTTTTTGAAGCACCGCCCAACTGGTTTATCCACGTTTACGTTGTGTAGCAGACGGGCAAGACATCGCAACTGACGTTTAGAGTTCCAATATAACCAAAGAAGTTCGATGTTGTCAATCTCTTGCACATGTGCGATCCTTGGTCCAGTGTTTATTTCTAAACTGATGATTTCGGCAAATTTAGACAGTTCACTGCAGTCCTCTAGATTGAGATTGATATTATACACGTGTCCTGAAACAAAAAAGAGCAATAACATTTCAAAAGGTTGCTCAATGATAATTGAGATACTTTCTTCATTGCATTTAAACCATAATAATCTATATTGTTGTGAACAAAAACGGAAACTTTTTTGTTACAATTTGCTAAGCATTTTACATGTTATTTTAACAGTTTGCTAAGCTCTTTTACACGTTCAGGTATTACAAACTCAATAGTACCTAACACTATTAAATATAGGAATGGTGAAAAATGTTAACAGGAGAGAGATTGTTGATACAAATAATGCCCGAAAATAAATAAAGGACCGCGTGGTTATGGAAAGAGTTCTCTCCGTAAACAAATGTAGTTGATACGTTTGGAATTTCACGGTGTTTAATACAAACATATAAATCCTCTCAGTGCAAAACAATACAAACGTATGTAAAGCAGAAAAAACAAACTCACTTAAGATGTCTTTAGCAAGAATCAATTTTAGTCTTTCAAATTCGTTGAATTCCATCGGACGCACATATTTTTTCCGTTCTGCCGTCTCAAGCCACTTAATTGTGAATTCAAACTTCACTTCAAAATCGTAATTGTAGGCTAGGAGTGTGTCTCGCAATTCAATGTTTGCTGCAATCATATATAAACTTGTTTCTCTCTGCAGTTGAATATGTTCGTTAAGATAGTTCCACAAATCGTGAAGAGTAATAAAGTTGCCCAGGATGCGCTCGTGACATTCACATTCCTTTATTTTACAGACTTTACCATTTGCTCTTGCAGTGATTGCCTGAATAACGTAATTTAAAAATGGACTGCCCTCTTTTGTTTCTAAATCTGCAGGCGTTGTTGGAGAGGTAGCATTGAACTGAATAAGCTTAAGGGAACTATTCAGATTCATTTTTTTAGGAAAACAGCAGTCCAGAAATGCAATCACTTTTCCAAAGTTCGGGTTTTCTTCGTTCCATTTGTTGAGTCTCAAGCTTACTTTATTCAAATTGTAATTCACATTCGGACCAAGTTGAAAGCCACGTTTAACATCGTGGTGTCCAGAGTACACAAACAGCAAGGTTTGAATATTCGTTCCGGAAAGAATATCAAATGCCTGATCAAGTTTTTCATCAGCTTTAATGCCCTTCATGTCTTCAGCCAGAGTTATGACATTTTGTGGACTGAAATATAAAGTATGCACATGGAAATACCGTTACTTAATGATAGCCAATGACAGGACAACATATGTGCGTTCTAGAGCATCAATATTTGGTTTCGTTGAATTCATATATATATATGTGTGTGTGTCATCTTATGAACGTATTTTAACTTAGCTGAAATTATAAGAAGAATATTTGTTCATCGTTTCATGAAAAGTAAAGAAAAACAAATGTGGTATTCAGCGGCTTTACAATTTAATGTTTTCAACGCATAACTCACTAAGAACAATTAACGATGGAAGGTGATTACAGAAATGTACGATATAAACAGGAAGCACGCTTTGTTCAGCAATTCTGAAATATGACTGTCAATCTTGAACTTGAAATCTACAACAGTGTTTAAAAATGTCCAAAAGTCTACCGAAGCATGAGAAGTGAGTAAACTGATTTGTTATCCCCACATTTTTAAAAGCGTGGGGATATTGTATTGATCTCCGCTGTCCTGGCTACTATCTCCTCCAACACTATTAGCTCTAGAACCTTAAAACGTTCATACATGGTAGCTATGAGCATATGTTCGACGGGGAACTATTTGCAATTTTTATCTGACCCCTGGGTCAAAAGTTATGGGTAAATAAATGGGTAAAATGGGTAAAAAAATCATTTTACTAACAACGTGCGACGCCCATGATAATAACTTGTGATGCAGGGGTCAGATCAAAATTCCAAATGGTGCATCGTCGCAAATGTGCTCATAGCTACCATGTGTGTAAGTTTCAAGGTTATAGTGCTAATAGACTAGGAGCAGATAGTGGCCGACCATGCCCACCCACAATTTTGTTTTAACATCACTTCTTCATTTATTCACCAATTGACTTCAAAATAATACTGAACATCTCTTATGACAACACGGTCTATCTCGACCATCCATGTCCACATTACACACCCCAGGGCCATTGATAAAGGTAACTCTTTCAAATTTATCGAGAGGTCCACGGGTACTACTTCTCCGTAACCCTTTTTGTTCGTACCCAAAAGGTTGCGTACCCATTTTTTTCGTACCCAATGTTTATTTCGTACCCGAATCCCCTTATTACCCGGTACACCATTTTTTTTTCATACCCAGCAGTTTTCGTACCCAATTTTTTTCGTACCCATTTTTTTTGGTTCCCGAATGTTTTTTTGTACCCAATGTTTGTGTGTACCCTTATTCTTTTTCATACACAAATTTGTTCGCATCCAATTTTGTTCGTTCCCAAATTTTTGTTCGTACCCATTTTTTATATTTTTTTCGTACCCAAATATTTTCGTACCCAATTATTTTCGTACCTAATTTTTTTTTCGTACCAAACATTTTCGTTCCGTGTGGTGGTATACATCAACTTTAATTATTGCTTTTATATCCATCCTCTTCAAAAGCATCGCCACACAAAACTATCAGTACTTCGATACTTATTTGTCATTAATTATCCACAAGCTCCGAATTGGAACTGGGGGATTATGTGGTTATCTCCGCCGTCTGTCCGTCCGTTCGTCCAGGCCACTATCTCCTCCTACACTATTATAATCACTAGAACCTTGAAACTAAAACACATGGTAGCTTTGAGCATATGTGCGATAGTGCACTATTTGGAATTTTTATTTTAACCCTGGGTCAAAAGTTATGGGGGTTGGGATGGGGCCGGATCAGAGATTTTCACTCTTTTTTAGGTTATTTTGAATTAACTTCTTCATTTCTACCCCGATTTACTTCAAATTGAAACTGAACTTCTCTTATGACAATTCGGTCAATCTCAACAATGCATGGCCCAATTACCAACCTTGGGGCGCCCCGCCCACTTAGACCACGCCCAACCAAAAAAATTATTTTAATATAACTTCTTCATTTATTCACCAATTGACTTCAAATTAAAACTGAACATCTTTTATGACAACACGGTCTATCTCGACCATCCATGTTCACATTACCCATCCCGGGGCCCCACCAACATGGGCATTGCCCACCCAAAATTGCCTTTTAATATAACATCGATGCGGCATGGGGATAGGCGTCGGAGTCTGCCGCGCCACTTCTAGTTTAAAATACATCAACATAAGAAAAGAAGTCTATAGAATCATATATAAAATATCTTTACAAAAGCGTTGGTTTTATCTTTCGCATGATGGCGATTTTTCTCATGTAAAACTCAAATTCTGGTTAGACGTGATCAATGATGATAATTTGTCTACATTATATTCGGTAAATTGGTATCCACAATTTCACCGCCGTGTGTAGCGATGGTTGACCACCATGAAATATTTAATTAAGCTATATCTCTAATGATTTCGATACAACAGTTCATGTTCCCGTTTACGGCTATTATACAATAATTTAGCAAAACCAGTTTAAAACTCTTGACCCAACTTTTGATTGTGAATGAATTTTTCTTCCGTACAAGTGAACATTATTTGTTTTAGTATAATGTAGCAAACAACGAAATTCCAGATTCTCTATCAGGAGAGAAATAATTGCACTTATGTCGTTGATTTCTGATACCACAAGTTTTGAACTATTTTTCTGGATTGCTTTATCAACCATTCAAATGTTTAGATTTGTTTAAGTTATATTGCACATATCGCTTTAAAAAATATTTGGAATGTTTTATTTACGTGCCCAAATCGATGACATAAAATTAGAAAATCTCAGTATATTCCAAATCGGCATTAAACGCATGTGTTGCTCGTGAGTATCTGCTTCGTTCACAGCGTAATGAAACGTCATTTCAGATTGAAGGACATTGTGGAATGTCGGTGCTTCTGTTTTGTGTACTTATTAATCGTCCGGAGTTGATGTGGCTACTGTGTGGCTAGAGGAGGGGAAAGGGCGAGTCCCTCACTGTGTAGATAGCGGTGCCAAGGTGACAATTAAGTAATATATATACAATAAAACAAATACCATACGGCCAATAAGCGTATAGCTTAAACTGTATCTAAGACAAAGGTAGAGGTGTCACATGATAACTCAATACCGGATAGTATCTTGTTAGAAAAGATCACACCTCATAACTTGGATTGTGTTAAATGATTTTCATTCTTCATGTGTTGATCAAAGATTATAATTCAATTCCAGCTGAATCTATCTAGTCGAGGACTCTAAATAATGACGATGTTGTATAACAATCGAATTCACCTTGAACGAGCCTAACGGGTAGTACATGTGCGCCGTAGATGCACACGAGAATATATTTAACTATGCATTATCGAATTAATAATAGTTCATTATGTGAATAATATCAACAAAAGCACCTACTTGATACACATTGCTGGCAGTACTTTCGATGTTATCACTTCCTTAAATTGATTGATGTCTTTTTGGAAAACATTTCCGAAGTTTTCATCATACCCAGCAACCAGTATGGCTCCCCAGTTGGCATCTAGAATATTCGAGTTAAAATTAAATTTGTTTTATAGCATTGCTTCAATTGTTAAAATAAAGTGTTGTCATTCAACATATAAGAAATATTAAGATATTTTATTGAACTTTCGATGAAAGTTTGACTGTGGTTTCCATGACAATCCAAGTTTTAGACTGTCAAAGTACACACATTAAGTATTGAAATACATAAAGCAAACATGCCATTAAGACCAATAGACAGCAGTGTTGGATCTCTTTCCTACAAAAGTGCCAAATACCTATCAACGGTACTGTCTCCGATGGTCTGGTAAACAGAACACTCCGTAAAGAACTCCAAACATTTCAAAGCACTAATAAAAAACAAACAGAGTGAGGAGGATGAAGTGTTAATATCGTATGACGTATGTGCACTTTTCACCAGTGCCCCATTAGATATAGCCTTGGATGTTATCCATAATAAACTACTCGGGCCCCGGAGCTGACCACTAGAATCACTATGTTTCCACAACAGATCACAAGGCTGCTAGCAGAGTGCCTGAATTGGACATATTTGTGTTTGATGGTAATTTCTATCAACAGATACACATGGACCCGCTATAGGTTCTCTGTCTCGCCGATAGTGTGCAGCCTTTACATGGGGCATTTTGAGGAGCAGACTCTCCGCACAGCCCAACGCCCACTAGGCTGGTGGTTCGGCTACGCGGAAGACACCCACACAAAACAGAAGGTTGAACATGTCGAGGAGTTCACATAGCACATCAACTCCAATGACCCTGACATAAAGTTCACAATGGAAAAATAAAAAAGAACGGCTCACTAGCTTTCCTTGACACAAATACAATCAGAAAACCGGACGGCAGCTTAAAAATCACTATCAAACCGACACAAACAGACCAATATCTAGATTTCAACTTCCACCATCCGAATGAACACAAACTGTCTGTAGTAAGACCTCTTTTTTCGCAAAGCTCAATCAATAATTTCAGAAGAACAGGACCTGAATAATGAAATGCAGCATGTCAGCCATGCCTTGAAGAAGTGCCACTATCCGGAATGGACACTGCAGAAAGGAAGGGAATAGGCCAGCAAACCCATGTCCGGTACAGAGAGCAAGAGAGACATCAGCGTATCCAGACAAGAAAGACATCTGCGGACTTACTATATAAAATGTGATGGCCATCCAAAGGAACAGTGTTCAATGGACTATATTGGTGAAACTAAAAGAAATCTGAAAGCACGATTGATGGAACACAGGAGACTGAGTTCAACATCATCTCAGGTCTCAAAGCATATACATGACTGTAAACCGGGCCAAACAATCACAATAAAGAACGTCAGGATCCTGGACCGTGAACCATCTTGGTTTTAGGGAGGGGTCAAGGAGGCTATTTACATTCGTGCACTAAGACCGACGCTAAATAAGAACGGGGGCCGCTACCAACTCTCGCACACCTGGGATCGTACCTTAACATCGCTCACCCAGACAATTAGCGGTGTTAACGTATCCCAACAGTAGAAATCATTGTGCAGATGAAGTCCGTAGTACACGGACGAAAGCTCCAGGTATGGCTTTTAAAACTTAGTGTTTGTAAGTTGACAGTCTTAAACTTATTGGATTATATTTTATTGAATGATGACTTGTCAGTTGGTTAAGAATTATTCTTGTTGGAAACGCCAAATCAAACCATGCGTAGTCTTTTTTTTTACAGAAGTTAAACACTATCATAATATACACCAAACATTACTAGGTATGAAATCAAAGAATATCATATTCATCATCTGCGTATCTATTAAATGAATTTGCTAGTAAGTCAACATTCATCACATTTAAAATATAAATAACTTCAAACTGCAGAAAGATGTCGTTTTATCTGAATATTTTAATCTGTACTCAGATACAATTTGTGCTGATGTGTTGCTCTAGTTTTTTTTCAAAATATACACCGAAGGTCAACAAGGTGAACAATCTCGAGACTATATATAAATTATGCGGATTCGTTTGATACACATACCTTTCCTTTGCATCATTAAGTACTGAAAACAAAACTATGTAGTGAAGATTAAAACACAAATAAATAAGCTTTAATGTTAATGATTGAGTATGCTTATGTACATTGAACAAACAGTCTTACTTATGAAAGGCTGAATTGTTTCTCCGCATGTATAACACTTGACTGGATTGATATATGAATTCCTCATACAGGAGCAACAAATGCGGATCGGTCTTGTACATGCTGCTTGTACCGGTGAATTATTTTCATGACCATCAAATCCGACTGAAATAAAAGTTAAGATGCCGTAAATTCCAATAACATGAAACTAGTTGACTTTAACTAGTTTGCTATTGTCTTACCAAGTGCTATTGTCTTACCAAGCCAGATTTTAGGGGAAAAAACTGTCTGAGAATATTGGATTCATGTTTAATGGCAATCATTTCTGATTGGAGAATAATGACTTTATCATTTTTCTTTTAACTCATTCTTCTGTAAACATACATAACATTATAGCAATATGCCTTTTTAATATTGTGTTCAGAATTATTTCTATAGTAAATGTATGAACATTAAATTAAATTTAGTATTTCTTTCAGACCTTCGATGGTCTTCTCAAAATATATCAGTTCGAGTATTTTTTATAAATTCATATGTTCTAAAAACGTAACTATAAAATAAAATAATAAATAACAAACATAAGCGCGAGTTGTTTCCATATGCACGAACCATCTTTCATACAAACGTGTTTGGTAACAAACATTTCGGCAAACGGTATACCTTTCATTACTTCATTGACCAAACATATTTCGCATCGAATATCTCTGTCCACGGTTTCCGTTTTCATAGCTGAATCCCATACCGGAGTTGATTGTTTCCTGCATATGGTCTAAAGAAGCAAATTAAAATTGCATGGCCTCGATGAAACTGAGGAAAACCTCAATCTGATTTCATATAATAAAAATGCAAACCTTGTTTGAAAATATATTTATATCATTACAATTGAAAAAATAAAAGTAAGTATCCCATATTGCTACAGATTCGACAAGCCTTAAAAATATAACAATAAAAACAAACACCGTTTTTCATAACATTTCAATAACAATTATGAAATAATGGTTATAAGAATTCATGTACATTCACTTCGAAAATATAGAAAAACATGTTTTGGAATTTAAGTAACACAGCATGCATAAAGCTACATACAAACAGACTTACAATACAAAACGTCACTTCGAATTTAAGCTATTTAGTGGAAACAATTAATATATTTATGAACAACAGCCTTGTCGGAACCGACCCCAACTGCAATGACCCTACAACAATCTTCTTCTAAGCTTTCAATCAAACAAAACGTTTGTAAAGCGCAAATGGTATGAACATATTCTTTTTCGCTTCAAACTAACTTTATTCAAAAATGGGATGTTAATTATAGTTATGTATATGCATACTGTCTGCCCTTAAAAAGTTCTGTAAGTAAAGCACACTTAAGTAAGGCCGTTTAAACAGATGAGCTTTTAAGTTGGATAACAAAATGGCTTATAAATAAGGTAGATCAATCTACACAAATATTCTTACAGCTTATTACTCTCATCCAAGCTAAAATTATCGATTGGAAACTCTTCTTCTATAATTCTAGAAAGATGTAACTTTGACTACAATGACCAAAATGCAAATCATCAACCAATCACATGAAAACTTCCTACAAACACAATTTCAGCACAATGCGCCCATCCTAACTGGTGTTATTGCCCTAAGACAAGTTTTCGCATTAGTTTTCGCAAAAAATGTTTATTCTTTTTCCCTAAATATGAAAAGTACAAATAGGACATAATTCTTTTAAAATTGCAAGTTAGAGCTATGGGTCCTCGTCGTCGCTCACTTCGCATGATCATTCCGAGAATATGTGTGCATATTCAATAACAGGTATGTTGTAGTTACAGAGATGTGTACGCGCTGCATGAAATTGTCACATGTTTTTCAACTTTCCCGCACAACTGAACCCGACATTTCTTAGTATAAAAGAGGCAAAATTGTGCTTAATTGTCGGTTATCTTCATGGAATTTGGTCAGTGACCAAACTGAATGGTCCCAAACTCATGCGTGAAGTTTCTTTTCAATACCTTTAGTAGATATAGTGAACGAGAGATGATGCACGTTAGCATTAACCATACCATTAGATAGTCGCTAACGGGTAATATATGAGTTGTAAAGCTCGAACGATCCGACGAATAGTAAAGCTTAAAAGTTCAATATTGCTCCAAACTATAAAAATAAAATCATATTTTGTGCTATTTGTTCGTCCAGTAAAACGCAATAATATCACACGCCTTTTTCAACCTGACTGGAATCAAACGTCTAGGAATATCGTTATTGTACGTCTATTTTTATCATATCATATAATAGTGTTGTATGTATCCAATGTACATGTTTTTGCTAAACCATGCCTAATTATAAGACTACAAATGATAGCTTGAATCGGTCAGTATTTAATCCGGATGCAAGCCTGTAAATCATATTTATAGCACAATTCAAAAGTGCACAGATTTACAGTTGACATATGCCTCTAAGAAAACTTGCATGTATGTGTTCTCGAACGTGACGATTTTTATTTTGGCATTGATAATGCTTCCTGTTTGGATGGTGATTGTCTTAAAGTACCTTCGTATGACATGTATATTTCCCATTTAAGTCGATGCGCGAGGTTATTATCAGGAATATATGACTCAACCAACAACCAACATAAGTTAAAGTAATAAATAACTGAAACAATAATCCTTATATAATAACTACGAAAAATATTCGTAAGTATTCTTAGACTATAATTACTGTTACCTTCAACATAACTTTTGCTAAATAATGACATTGTATTAATAATACATACTATTTACATTCATAGCGTACACATGATATAGATGTTATTATTTGCTAACATGCTGTTGTTGGACACGGATTCATTTCTCCCTTACCCTTAACTCATTCCTGATGTCTTCTGAGTTGATTGAAGACTGTAGTGTTACGCTTGCAACACACTTAGCTGCTATTTCAGCTACTTTAATTACAACTGCATTATTATTCCAAACTGAGACCTGAAGTGTTTTTTTTAAACAAAACAAAGATAAATAAATAAATATGTCGTTACTAATTTAAACATATATTACAGACTTATCATATACTATCACACAAGCATATTACAAACGCAAATGCTTTAGCGATACATTTGTGAGCAAATGACATAATGATACAAGGTTGATTTGTCAAATAACTTTAAACGATCACATATGTGTTAATTTGAATAAAGATATACAGATTTTCTAAGATTGTCAATATGACTCAATGTGACTTGATTTTCCAATAAGGGAGGACATGACATTGCTAGTATAAACATTTTCTTTATGATTTACCTGTTGTCTTTGTACAATCAGGCTTGGAGACCATTGCCGAAGTTCAAGCCCCTCCACTTTTGAAGACGCATCAAGACCAGTAATCAACTCAAGCACAACTGAAATTTAAGAATATTTAGACTTCACAATAATTATCATTATCAATTTAACAAAAATACAGGCAGTTTATTAACGTACATGTATTTATTTATGTTAACATACGTGTCAGGGAAGGAGAGGTATGTTGTTTTCATCCGTCAAACATACTTCAAGCCATAAGTTCAGGGGATCAAAATGAATATCGATAGTAGTGACGCGGCATTCTTATAGTCGTTTTGTTTAACTAGCTAACAACAACGCGGTGTTACACATTACTAAGCATAATGTATATAAAGATATTCACTTAAAAGATTCTGATTAATGTATATCATTACAAACGCACAAAACAAGTGAACAAAAATATGTAGCAAGCATGTTTTGTTCGATACTTGAACAAATATAATTTAATTTCCATGGTTAAGCTCGAAACAAGTTTGAAAAAAATAAGACGAACTATTCCAAATGAATATGTAGCAGGTTTATAGTTATTCTGTTAATATTACTTAAACATAATATCTATAATTAATTAGTTCTCCTGTTAGAAGGTCATTTACTCTCAGCTATGACTTGCAGACGTCGTCCTTTTGACCTTGATCTTTGATCTCTGCGTTTGAAAGTCATAGGAGTCCATCCTTTGTCAAGACTTTATATATTGTGTGGAAGCACGTTTCATTTAAACACTCGTGTGATCTTATACGTTTACCTGTTGCCCTAAAAATCCATAGGAGTGTTTTGGTACGACTGAGCAATGTATATTTGCGTACGCCAAAGTAGCCTCTAGATCAGAAAACCGATGCCTCGACTGTATTTAATAATACAATTCATCTTCTGATGTTGCAGATGAAGGTTTATTTTGCGTATATGTGATTTTTACAACAGTTTTATTTGTGCTGTGTGCATGCAGCATTTCTACTCCACGTGCATATCAGCAATGTATTTTCAGTCTTCAGAGGCGGTCAGCGTAAGTATAACGTCTAATTTTAATTTTATCAAAATCTGTCGTTTACTCACTTGTACTTAAATTGCGTATACACTTTCTATACACACGATGTTAACTCGTATGTACATAATTTGTGAGTTCTACGAGAAATGCTGACGTATTATTTATATGAAGCGCATCTATCTATATATATTTTTTAAGGAAGGCAATACTTATCAATTTATCAAAAAGATTAGTTGTTTCAACTTTGGTTGTTTTGGGGGAATTGGTTCCCTGGCATAAGTCAAAGAACACACTATATGATAAGGTTTCTAGCATGCTAGAGTAACTGAATATATATTCACTGTTTATTTGATAAACGTTCATGTTTCATTCACATTTTACCTGTTGACATCAAACCTAAATGCTCTTTCATTTCCCCACATGTCAACTCGTCCTCAAATTATAGTACCAACACGAAATGTCAAATCCCCATGAGACCTTGAGATTGTATATTATTTTTCTCCGATGAAAGAACTATACCAATGCATATGGTCGTATGATCGTATTTCCAGTCTTTACTCAATATAGTGCCTTAACGAATTTCTTTAAGCAAACAATGTGACCTTGACCTTTGACTTTGTGACTTCGAAATCTATTGGCATCTTCCAATTGACACAACTATCCACTTAATACTAACCTGCATCATCATAGGTCAAAGCACAATTGAAAATTATATAGGTAATTCTGTGTCAAGATTTACCAGCATACTTATTTTTATGATCATAAGTATTCTATAGATATTGTACAGAAACCAATTTTGTAATAAAAGCCCCCTCGTGACCTCGATTTTTGACAACCGGATCACACAAATTTTAATAATCATCGTACTTTCTACCAATTTAACCACTCTTGCTATAGCTGGAGCATTTGCGAGGCATTCTAAAGCTATTGTGTAAGAACGTATAACGTGTAGCATTTTATTGTGCCCCTCAACTTTGGCGTATTGACCTCAAATTAGTTTTCGTCATTAGTTTTTTGAAGCAAACGACAACAGACAAATATAGAGGAACCGAGGGCATAGTGTTCTTGAAATAACATGTAGAAACTAATTTGATCAAACATGTTTAAACTCACGTGACATTGACCTGGTGATTTTAAATTCAAGATGCGACTTATTTTCCTCAAAGGTTATCACCCTACATCTGTGCATTATCGCAGGTAAAATCGTTCTTAAAATACTGCCAACAAAAATTCCCAGTCACAAGGCCGTTTCACATTGATCTTTGATATGGTTACCTCAAAATCAATCCGCGTCTTCATTTTCTCGGGACTAACCACCGCACCAATTTTTATTTTCTTCAGTTAAACTATAATTAAGTTATCAGGCGAAAACAAATTAACTTAATAAGCCCTTTCACCTCAAAATCGATTTGCATCTTTCTTAAGTCCCAGATAGCTAATAGTCCTGTGTGTTTGGTTATAAATCAAAGCGTTCTCTAGATATCTTGAAGACAGGAAAATGTCCAAGGTCCGATTGACCAAAAAACCGACCAAACGATTGCTAAATAAAAGGCAATGCAGCCCATTTCTTAAAAGAGGGGCACATTCATTGTTTTTTTGCGACAGTGAATACTCACCTACTCCAAATCTATAATAATCATTGTTTTTTGTCAGAAATTGGTGTTGAACGATTGGAAAGTATCCTAGAGTTCCTTCTTTGGACGTAAATATCGACGTATTCAGTAGCGACGTATCACCATCTTCTTCAAATTCTCTTGAGAGTCCAAAGTTAATCAATCTTGCGTTGAAGTAGTTATCCAGGACAATATGTTTGGACTTAATATCCATATGCAACACTGTTCTCCTTTAAAACAAAAGACATATATTTATAATACCAATGTAAAAAAAGATACATTTTAATTCAACCGTTTGAAACATTCATATGCAAGTTCTAATGTTTATGGTTGAACGCAAAAACTTAAGTTCAGTTATTACACACAATTTGTTAACAATACAAAATTTCACTCTGATTATTAATTCACATATTTGAGACTGCAATGTGACTGTTCTCATTTTAATTCTTTTTCAGGTTTGTCAAGTGCTAGCCTGTGTACCCTATATAAAAATATTGAACACTGTAAGAAATTGTTTTGTCGTCGAATCTTGCAAGAGAAAGAAAAACTGACAGGGCTCTTCCGTTGCACCTGAGTTAGTTTTTCGCCAAAGAACTGTTTATAAAAAGATGAAGCAAGTCAATAAAGAAGTAGTCCGTCCCACATTATCAAGCCCTTCGAACGTAATGTACGCAAACAGTCACACCATTTGTATATGCGTCGTACGTCAGTACATACGTCAGCGTTCTAATAATATGAAATCTCAAACCCACTTTACAAATTTGACGAAATTCAACATAAATTTTCAGAGTGATGTTTCTCTATGAAAACTGTTCGTAATGTTAATTGATAAATTTGATCACGGCGCAAAACATGGGGTTTTTAACATACAATTTCAAGAAAATAGTCCATGAAACTACATAGCCAAGATGTTTATGAATTGGCATGCAATAGCGTTTTGTGGTCGTGAATTCAGTTTGTTGAAATTATTCGCCTGAGGTAAGAACTACCCTCGCCCCGGAGATCATCATTTGTACATATGTTTTTTTTTTAAAGATAAATGTGTTTTTAAATAGTTTTGTCTGAAACAACAAGACCCAAGGCGCTCATATTTTCTTCGAAGCTTTAATCTTACAAGATTCTTCAAATTATGCCCCTGGGCCGAAACTGATCTCGCCATATAGGGGCACTAGTTGTAAAATAGAAGACTTAAAAACGCAAAACTTGTTAAACAATCTACTATTATGACACCGCACAGCCCAAAGTAATCACAGTTGATAAATATATAAATAGACATAATCGAGAGGTCCTTTTAAAACTTGTTTAAATGAGGCCCCCTGGCAGCAAACAGATTTACTTTCACTGTCAAGCCAATGTCTAACATAGTTGGCACGTGAGATCATATAATGGTCCTGTAGTGACACTTGTTCCAATTATGTTCTTTTGGTCCAAAGTCCCATAATCGTGGATCACCACATTTATGTTGACTGATATTGGGAACAAGAAACCGTCGGAGACGGGTGAAGCTCCCCAAAGGTTTTTTTGTCACAACAGTGCACTATATATTCAGATAAAAGGAAACGTCTTGACGGGCATAAATGTGGACAAATTCATACGATGGATGGTTTAGCAACTTAAAAAATTCAAAGGGCCATAACTCTCTAAATAAGTCATCTAACTCAAACCCACAAATAACATGCGCATCTCCTCAAGGTAGTAAATCTTCCCATAAAGCTTCATTGAATTCCAGTTAGTAGTTGGGGAGAAATAGCCCGGACAAGAATTGCACTATATGTACAGCTTATAAAAAAATTCAAAGGGCCATAACTCTGTGAAAAATCACCCGACCATAACCGGCTTATAATATGCACATCTCCTGTTGGTAGTGAAGCTTTCCATAAAATTCCATTAAATTCCCGTAATAAGTTGCTGAGAAATTGCTCAGACAAGAATTGCACTATATGTACAATGGAAAATTTCAAAGGGCCATAACTCTGTGAAAAATCATCCGACGATTACCGGCTATTAAGATGCACATCTCCTTTTAGTAGTGAAGCTTCCCATATTTTTCATTGAATTCAAGTCATTAGTTGCTGAGAAATCGCCTGGACAAGAATTGCACGATATGTACAATTAATGGAAAATTTCAAAGGGCCATAAGTCTGTGAAAAAGCATCCGACGAGAATCGGCTGATAATATGCACATGTCCTCTTGGGTAGTAAAGCTTCCCATAAAGTTTCATTGAATTCCGGTCATAAGTTGCTGAGAAATAGCCCGGACAAGAATTGCACTATATGTACAGTTAATGGAAAATTTCAAAGGGCAATAACTCTGTGAAAAATTATCTGACCAGAACCGGCTGATAATATGCACATCTCCTCTTGGTAGTGAATCTTCCCATAAAGTGTAATTGAAATCTGGTCATTAATTGCTGAGAAACAGCCCGGGAAAAAATTGTGCACGGACGGACAGACGAATCGGCGACTATATGCTACCCCCCCCCCCAATTTTTTTATAATAATTGGGGGAGCATAAAAAATGAGAAACTCTGAAACCGAAAATTCCGTTGTTTAAATATTTGTTGCGTCGCATCGACTAGAAATTGTATACACAGCAATTGTGTTTATGCCCCTGCAGACAAAGCTTACCACGACAATTGGGTCTCTTTAACATGGACATACAGTCCGTTCTTGTCAAACCGCTAGTGGGCTAGTTATGATAGCGGTTCAGTCATGTATTAATTCAAATATGTATATAATGTGTTCAGAAAACGCCAACCTGAATTTATTTTCGGTGTGCATAAAGTCTATAGCACATGCAATCTGATACATGATTTTTATCCTGGTTGGACAAAGAAGGGAAATATCTTTCTCTGTACAAACTCTGTCCTCGGCAATCGCTATATACAGGTCTCCATTCTCAAGATAAGGCGATACAAAGTAATACCTCCTGCAAAAGACGAAAATTAACAAATACCACGATGCTCAAATAATCGTTAAGACATTAATCAAAGTTGAAAAGTCTGCCATGAACAACCATGAAATTAAAACGTTTTTTCGTTATTTATTCAAACAAAGGATAACCAGCTATGTTACTTTTTTAAACATATAAAAAACGTACCATCTACATATACTTAACACTGTTTTTTACCCGGTCTTTTAATAAATCTGGTTATCCCTATTCAAGTGATTGATTTTCCATTGACAATTCCAATAGTAGGTACCGGTTATATTTATTTGTAATTATTTTTTCACGTGCCTTTTTCATGAATCTAATTGTATGTAATCGGTTTATGTGTATTGTTTTTATTAATCTTCTATTATCAATTCTGATATACCGACTTGCCAAACAAAGTGTAATACATTTTTCAATGACATTGAATGGAAAATAGTACATAATCCCGTTTTTAATATTTCCAAAAATACGCACACTCAATGGTTTCAACAAGAATAGTAGATAGAATCCTAGGAACTAAATCTCTTTTGTATAAAATGAACATTTTGCAGGATAATCTGTGCAATTTTTGTAAAGAAAATTAGGAAACTATGAAACATCTGTTTTGGGATTGCTGTTTTACATAGAGAATTACGAATTATGTTGTTGAATTTTTATGTGCACATAATGTGCAAAAACACCCAGAAATAAGTTCTTTCTTTTGCTAGAATTGAAGAAATTCATATACCTATGAAAGGGGATAGTTCCATCCATACAAGGGCTAACAATGAGCCTGACTATGTCTTTTAAAATATCCAAAACGATGTTAAGTGTCATGAAACAAAACAACAGTATTGGGCAATTATAAGTTTGTATGCTGACCCACTATCATAATATGAATATTATGTATCCTTTAAAAACTCCACAATCAACCATTAGAAGATCCCAAGTACCAGTACTTTATAAATTGTCACTAGTCCGAAGTTTTTTATACTTCCACAATGAAAATAATTTGTGCATCTGCTTTACATAACATTACATTTGCTCTTCAGTTTTTATAATAAACTTATTTGCTTTTTTTAAGATGTTTAAACATTTGAAAATGATATATTGTATATGTATATATAAGGATATTATATTTTAACAATTGATTACAACACTGTTAACTGTTTACTCATACTAACACAAAAATGTACGTACGGTATGGATCAGGATTACCTCGACCTGCATATACTACATATGGACGAGGGAAATAAAGTTTCATTATCGATACACAAATTTAACATACACCTTAAAATGTTATCTGTTATTTGGTAAAAAAAAGTGCGAAACAAGAGGGCCACATTCCCAAATGCCCTGAGGCCCAAGCCTGAGACTCCATGGAACTTAACAGTTCTGAGCAGGAATTGTTCACTAGGTTTCAATATAAAACTGTCTGACAATCTCCGAGCCACGTTTTTTTAAACAAAAATAGCAAAACAATGTTTTGAATATACTTAGCAAGTTTTGCGATGAGGTTTTGTTGTGATTTATAGAACGTTGCAATTGTTTTGCTAAAGCTAGATAAGGAAAATTTCCCAGCCTCATGTAGGTCGTGTTTTGCAATCGACTAGAATCAAATCACATTCGGCGGAGAATCACAAGAACGCATGTTAAGAACACGTTTCATGAATTGTGGACTATATGTGTGAATTCTAGAGTGTGCACAACTTCTTTCTTGAATTCAACATAGAAGCCTTGTTTTGACATTACGTAACTCAGACAAAATATAAATATCATTGGAAAAATGTTTGACAAAGTTTTGTGAATATGTGACAATTAATCTGGCATTTAGAGTGTCCACAAGCTTTTCCTTTGAAATAAGTTAGTGTCCTAGTTTATTACTCCATGTTACCAAGTTTAAAACTCGATTGAGATAGAACTTGTAAATAAGTTCTGAGCACGTTTAATGAACATTTGGCAACACATGTTGCCGTAAGCGTTTTCTTTATTTGACATAGAACCCTAGTGTTTGATTCCACATGGCCGAATTTCGCATTTAGCCACACAAGTTTAATGAAGATTGTGCAATACATTTGGCCTCTAAAGTGATTTAAGTCGTATCGATTTATTTGACCAAGAATCCTAGTGTTGCGTGACCCAGTTTCGAACTCGCTAAACATATTGTTGAGAAAAAATGTTCTAAAACGTTTCATAAATATTGGGCTACAAAAGTGGCCAGGTTGTTCCATAATTTAACATAGTGACCTACTGTTTGAAATTTATTGACACCGGGAAATTGATAAGACCAACTTTCATGAAGTCTTAACGATAAATGTTACCTTTCTAAGGTGTTCACAAGCTTTACATTAGTTTGACATAATGACGTGGAGTTTGATCCCATATGACCCAGAATCGAACTGTATAAATGTACGGATCCAATCGTCTGGGTTTTATTATTGTGAAATAAATGTGCAAGAGTGTTCATAAGGATTAAACAAACATGTAAGAAAAACTACCATGGCATGTTTTTCAACGGACTCGAATCATTATGGAACTCGGTCGATAAATCATAGGAATATGTGTATGAGCAAGTTTTATGGTGACTGACCAATATATTTTACATCTTGAGCGTTCACAAGGTTAACTATTATCATGTTTGGAACACTGCCCCGATTACTGGCGGTTATGTTTTTGAACAGACCGGAAGCGTTTTTGAACTTGGCAGATATCATTGAACAAAAGGTTTCTGACCTAGTTTCATCAAGATTGGACAATACAATAACCTCTATAATGTTCACAAGCTTTTTTGAAATTTAATATAGTAACCGGGTTTGTTTCACACGTGTCCAAGTTAACTTCTCAACCAATATATCATTAGGAAAAATGTTCTGAGCAAGTTTCGTGAAGATTTGCCGATTAAAGTGGTGTCTAGAGTGTTAACATGTTTGTGACGAATTTATCATTCGTGTAAAGACACGAAACGCAACACTGTGTAGCTTACAGGCCAGTTTGAATGGATTTACACCCCTCTGGAATACGTCAGATATTAAGGTTTCTCGATGAAATGAATAAATTTGTCAACATGTCATCAGGGAATTGGAATACATGATACCTAGCAACAAGGAATGGCTGCATTTCTAGTGCAAATTAAATAGTGATAAACTGCTTAATAAGTTTCAGTAACAATACATATGTTCATATCGTGTGAATGTGTACCCTGACTTTTTATCATTTAGAAACCCTTTTCAGTAATAGTGTTTGTTAAATATTAATTAATTTTATAATTTATTGGTTCAAAAGAAATTTGAACGGTTCATTTTTCCTCATCCGAAATCTTTTTACAAATAAACGTAAAATAATGAAAAATGAAAGTGCTTCTGAAGAATTACTTTCGAGCGTCGTTCTCGTCTATTGACTATAAGAAAGCTTTTTCCGTTGAAACGGTTTCAATGTTAATGTGCTTACCCATTCGAAATGTCGTCGTGGTATGCTAGCAGTGGAACAATAGCAAAATGCCTCACGCGTGATGCCAGATTCTCCTGAAAGAATGATGACGTAAATAAATGTTTTTCAGTCAAACTAACGAACATGCATAACGCTTTTATAAAACATAAACAATCTTATAGCCAGAAGCTTATCATTGATTTTATATGTATTTTGTTTTCATTCGAGACAAAACATTTTACATATAACCCCTACAGTTATTACTTACATTTTTAACTGAACTTAAAAGTTGGGTGTGAGGTTTGTTGTTCCCGTCGTCTCCTCCAATCTCCTTTAAGACAAGTCGGTGTTTGAATCCAGGGATGGAATCGCGAGCTTTAAAGAAAGAAAGCAAGGAAACATGTGCACATGAAAAACACTGACTTCTACGTCCAGCAAAACCTGGCATTCATTAATTATAATATTTAAATTAGAATGAAAAATATATTTTTCGGACAAGTAAAAACATATTAAAAGTGAATAAGAAAACCAGAAAGTAAAAGTAGTAATTGCAAATCGGTTGTTGTTTTATTATAAAATGATGGGGAGCTTACTTACAAATATATATTTTACCGAATCCACCGTCCTTGTTAGTAAGTTCGGAACAATATTTTAACTGCCGAAGAAACTTTTGGCTAAGTTCAACAAATCTGCCATTCTTTAATTCTGATGCAATGTGTTTTACTTCGGTTTCATCCCAACAAGTATCTTGTGCCATTGTATCTTCCAATACAGTGCTTTCTGAAATCATACAAGATGCTGTCTAAGTCATACAATAACTTTATATCGTTTTATGTATACTTTTGTACGTTATTTGAATCGACGCATTCTAACAAAATCATATACAAATGTATGAATGACGAGTGACAAAGTTTTTATTAGTAAAACACCATTTTAATGAAAATTTATTACAACGTAAAATTGCATCAGTACACATTTTACTTGACATATTACTTTATGTGAATAGTTCAAGGTAGGAATTGAGGCTATCGCGCTGTCTTAGGCCCTTCAATGCCCACCTAAATTGTATGTTTCATGAACATCTAGGCACACAGTGTGTATCATCTTACATAAATCATTATGTAAGGCTCAATAAGTTAGTCAAACATGTCTTTTTTTTGAAGCTCGTATTAGAGGACATTTTTTTAAATAAAAACTTGAACACATTTAACAATCGTATATACACAAATGTTTAGTCTACTGGTTATTTTCTATTTTCAGCTAGTTAATCAATTTATTTGAGACGATTACACGAATGTTAATAATACAAAGGCTAGGATTTGAATTAATTGAACGCTTAGACACACCTTATCAAATCAGGATATCTTATTTAATTGACGTATTCAAAATTTAATTTTCAATGGAAAGCGTAAATGAAAATTAATGTCGTCAATTAAAACAATTAACTCGTCAGACAAATCTTTCACTTACTTATGAATAATGGTTAATATTTATTGTCAGCTGTCAAATCACAGATTTTCGTAACGTATTTCTAAAGGATGCCGTAATCCATATTGTACAAAACCCCAAAATATTACTTGGATATATATGCATAAGATGCAAACCACAAGCATTGAATCAAATGGTAATTAAAGTTAAATGTATTATGCACTTATATTTGCATACCGACCAAAAAGAAAGCAACTGCTTATTCGACTATTATCTTACTATATTCATATATTCCCAAATATTGGATGCGTGCTTACAAATATTGATATGGATCGGAAGAAATGCAGCAACGTCACATCTCTTTAAATATAAGATTTTTGGAAGCAGGAAAATCAGCAGTAGTATTAAACCGTTACACATTAAATGTACATTAATTACCGCTATATACATGCGCACTATCGATGCAATATGCATTTTCTAATTTTAGTATATTTAAGCACGAACCACAATAACAATCGCTCTCGGGGTAAACTAATATTACATAAAAATAGTGTCCACATTCACACCTTGGACTAAGTTTCATATGTATTTGCATTATACAAAACTTTAATATTAATCATGTTAATAAAAAGTATGCTAGTATAACTTAAATGTTGTTCTCATGTGGATGGCACATATTCTCAGTTATGAAATGGTAAACATAGTTCAATAGCACGATGATCTTCACTTTTAACCAACGCACACCATGTGTAATGTATGATTACATAGCATAAGCTAAAATCAATCTAATGTTAGTGAGAGAAACCAATGTGTATATTAAAACTACTTAGAAACTTGACTTTGAATCCAGCCACCCATGCAACCAAAAGCAGAGTTATAGTACAAGGTTTCAATGTATAATCTTTACAGGTGAGAAATTGAGTTGAAACCACTTTTCTAGTTTACGAAATGGTAACCTACATCCTACGAAACACACATGCGATAGCAAGGAAAGATAATGGTATAGTATGTCCTTTTATGTATAAAGTTTCAATGAAATATAAATTATCTTCCTATCTTAAAGGGACTGTCAACCACGACGGCGAAGAAAAGAAAAGTTGTAAAATACCGTATTTTTTACAATAATTAGTTTATATTGATTAAAATATCACGACTGGTATATTACATTACTTGACAAAAATTGTTAAGTTTTCATTTTTTCTGTTTATTTGGTAATAAATTTTACTGGGTATGTCTACCAGGTAACTAACAGTTAACTATAAATAACGCCAGTAGATTTAACATCATCGACATGTGGTAAACCCAGAAATGCAAATTGTGCATGCGTAGTCAAATGTATATATTTATATATATAATGATCTACTTGCGTTATTTATAGTGTGTAAATTTTTATTTATTTCCGCGATGTACTTTCGATTTTACATCGCGAAATTTTATTACCGAATATACTGAAAATATGATTTTTTTAAGTATTGTAATGTACCAGTCGTGATATGTTAATCAATATAAACTAACAATTGTAAAAAAATACGGTATATTAGAACTTTTCTTTTTTCGTCATTCGTGGTTGACAGTCCCTTTAAGTAAATAGTGTTTACCCCATGCATATAAGTAATCAATCTCTTGCACGACGGTCACATTACATTCACCTCTGTGTTGGGCTCAGAACGGACTATTGTTATGAAAGCGTCTCATTCATATCATGATCATTCCAAGCGTTCATCATTGAGGTTACAGTATACTAAACAATCTCTTGCACGACGGTTACATTGCATTAACTGCATTAAAGAAAACCATCTCATACCATGATATCTTATATCAGTCTTAATTAATTATTATAAAATTGATATGTTTTTTTATGTTAAGAAACCAACATACATAAATACGTCGAAACAATGCCTAACGTCACTCAATAAAAAAATGTACAATTGTTAACATTTGTGAAGTGCGTGGAATGATTACATCTGTGTAAATGGGCAATAAAATAGTTCCAAAGAGTCGCATTAAAACTCACAAGTTTTTGCACGATTTATCGTACATTTAAAAGTCATATTTCTTAATTAAATGCATGCGATCTTAAATATCCACACAAATATACATTGTATGCGTTTGTTCGGTTTTAGCTATCTGGTAGACAAAATGGCGTGCTGAGCCTTATGCAGAGTTGTATGTGAGAGCAAGGAACGACAACTCTGCGTGGAGATTGATAAGTAATCGGTATTTGAAGTTTCGTGTAGATATCTATTTTGTTTCTCTCGAAATGGTGAGTGGGACACACATTTAACTGTCTGAGTCCCATACGCGAATTCAACAAAGGCCAACATTAAAATTAAAATGCTTGCTAACTTATTTCTCAGCACTTAACTGGAAGGGGTTACATAAATGATGTTATGTTTCAGCTAAAAAGCTGTCTTAGTATCAAGAGATGACCATTGTGTGACTAAAGCTATCTTATTATTGTGAATTCTGTGTAAGACATGGAATAGTTTTAAGCTTCTCTTTTGTTACAACCGCGACTTTTTCTATGTTGATATATATCTTTGCGACTTGATAAATAATATTAACATCTTCTTAAAACGATCCATTTTACACTGTTCACAGATATATTTATATGAATACATAAACCTTAACACATAAAGCATTAGCACAGACCGTGTATGTTAACATTGAAGAACATTGCTGTTCAGATACACGCTGTAATAAGTACAACCTATATTCGGGGATAATAAAATCATTCCGTCGTAACATGTTCATAGTCTGACACGTTATAATTTATAATTCTTAATTCTTAAATACACACACATTTCCCGTAATGTGTATAAATACCATCCATTATAGTTTATTGGAAAACGAAAGTAGGAATGAAACACATCGTTTAATATAATTATGCTGCGCTCTATTCATTTTCTATTATAATCTTTGCATTTAGCATACAGTTTTGTGACAACGTGTTGTTCAGTAGTTATACGTATATGTTCGATACTCTGTCTCTATTTTTCAGTTGTAATAAAATTGCATGCGTAAACCTGCAACAGAACGGTATATGCGTGCAAGCCTATCGTAGGCCCATGATCCATGCTTGTTACTGACAAATTATATATTTAGTTTGCTAAATGAAAGTTACTGTTTGTCGCTTGTCTGTTGATAGATGCTTATTGATATTTGCCAATGGGTATTTGTGAAATGCCAATAGGAATCCATCAAACAAAGCTAAACAATGATCACACATTTAGTATAGATATGGAAATCTAGCCCTCCATACCGACGTTACGCAAGATCAAGTTTCAAGCACGCTTAACAATGTCTCGTTTAAATTTACAATGCAGCTATGTATTAAAAATGTGTTTTGCTATATGCCCTCACATTTGAATATACGCTATACTGAATTATATTCGGTTTAATCAAACTATTTTTGTGGTGTACATGTTTAAATACATGCGAGTCCAATGAACGACAAGGGAGAATTTCGCGTTAAGCATGACCTTAAGGACAACGTAGACTCCGAACTGTAATTATCATGAAAGTCACTTCAAAAAAGAAAACACTTGCTTTAAAGAACCATTCAAAACAACATAAGTCTGATGATTTATGAAAATAAGCACAATCTTTATTATGAATATTAAATAATCTTATTATATGGCTTTAGAGAAGACGCTAGATCATCATCATGAAATCGTGAGCTTATAGTAAGTCAAAACAATAACAATTACTCCTTTACATGTAACTTGACGTTTTAAGTTAGTATTTGTAAACAAGAAAACTACAGAAACTATATCAGTAGAGTAATTATCATTCTGACCCACTACTCTTGTGACAGAACACAAACTATAAACATAAAATGACCCAAAATGGAATCATCGCCTTTGAACGGTCACATCACAGCATTGGAATTTAAAGCGGGTTAAGGACTAGACGAAACTCACACTTATTCACGAATTAATCACAAACTTCATGCGCGTATTCAAATAGAAAATACATTAACCCCAAAACGTGACGCACGAATCAAATACACCGTTAAGTGCCCAAATGTCGTAAGTATCAACAACACGAATTAAAATGATAAAGGGATAGGTTTACGCACGTAATTCCGGTAGCATTTCTTACCTGTAAAATTAATACACGAGTGTGTACCTGTCTCGCTTAAGATTCAAAACACAATGTACACCATTCCATGTACATTTGTTATAGCAATTTTTTCGTTGTCCGTGTAAAATAACCGCTGGTTTATAAATATTTCACAGCTAGATGCGCGAATCCCTTTCAGGAAAAAAATCGAATTGGACTTGCAGAATGTATTATACTTAATCAAAATATCCGCGATATCGTTCTTTATACATAACTGAAGATTTATTCATTGTTGTGCCATTTATTCAACAATATAGATACGATTCGACTTAACTCCCAAAATCCTAAATTTACCAAAAATCTATTATTAAACAACGTTTGAAACTATGATATTTAAATAGCACACTGTGTCGAATTAAGTAACAGTTGTGAACATATTCTGTTTTTATGTTATTTCTTTTTTTTCGACTTACTCTGCATTGTTTATTATTGCAAATAAACACGAGTTTAAATCTAGTTCCACAAACAAGAAAAGACAACTTCAGTTTTAAAGGGCAGTCACCACCTTGGTAACAATTTGACACAGCACAGCATACAAGATGATTTAAAATACGGTTAAACTTTCCTCTTCACGTTTAAAAGCCATTAATTGATCGCTTATTTTCTTGTGTGGTTATTTTATTCATCATAAGTCGATCTGTTCTATTTTGAGACATATCGTTTCGAACTACGTTAAAAGATGAACCTGTGGGATGCCTTTATCGAAGAACTGTGCTTTTGTCGAAATCTTATGGCCGACACCCTGTTTTCCGAGATTGTTTGCATTTTGGGCGAATACGATTGTTTTAGAATTTGCATGACATATATGTTGTATTCCAAGTTCAAATAAAATATATATTCATATTACAATCTTAAATAAACAAAAGGCAGGTAAAATACATTAAAAGATGTGACCCTACCGGGAATCGGATTACGTGTTAACTAATTCCATTTGTGTTAGCATTGCGGAAATATTTGAACGCATGTCAGTTAGTTTTCAGGCTGAATTTGCTAACGGTAGCTCTCCTACATACACAGTTATTGTACGCGTCTAGTTGTATGATTATATAGACAAACATCGAATAAATGTTATATAATATATGTATATCATAATGCTTTTACATATTAAGCATTTGTGTAAACACACGGTTTAGTCTTATCAACATAATTTGCATGTCTTCTGAAATCATTAATTTAAATAAATTTAATTAAAAATAACTATTTATAATTCAATTAATTTTATTGGATTTAATCGATAGTTCGTCCGCATCAAACCGGACTTAACTAAGGTGTGCTGCTTAACAATGTTCAAAACGCTCGCTAGGTCGAATAAAAACACATGACCGAGGCGGAATAATCGAACCAATATTTTAGCAGGCTCAGGTAAGCTCATCTTGAATATGGGAACATCTCATGACATCAACGAGGTTAAAGAAGATTTCTGGAGCGAAAACAACGAAGAGCAACACAATTGGTTGGCAATATACTGAACTTCCACTAATGAAACTACAAGTTAAAATGGAACACTGCACTTAATTTAACAGTCCTCTATATGGATGATTCACGATTGAAATGATCGCAGTTGTTGGCTTTTGAATGACGATGACAATTTGGGTAAACAAACAGAAGAAAAAATACTTAATGTCTGAGAAATTTGTAAAATTTCCATTGATGCTTTGTAATCATTAGCGGCAAAATTTGTTAATGATCCTTGATACATTTGATTTCATACTATTAGATGTTTAAACGAGTGAAACAAAACATATAGTAAATCGGGACTATAGCCGGCTTTAACGTTTTAAAAAGGAGGAACATTAGTCTAAGCTCGCATAACCTTCGCATAACTTACTGGATAAAGTAAACTTCATTATGACATTATAATTGTGTAATTAAGTTTGCTACACCATGAACAAATCTGAAATATGAAGTATCGAAAACATTGATGAAAGGTGATTATTTCCACTGTGCTTTGTTCCCATGTATGAAGAGATGTGATGATATGTTCTATATTTTGAAGCGTGAGCATAAAGGTAACAAACCTGGTGCTTGCGAGCAACACAATGTCTCGTATGCTCTTATGAGTTCCAAGTTATTTTAAAATTCGCCATTGCATGTTGAATTTACAGAACAGAAACAAGCCTGTTTGTAACAAACGAGAGTCGCATTTTTACTTAACCTTGAAAGCACCCACATGCTGCGCCCAACACACCACGCATAGATTAAATAATTATTCGAAATATATTCTGCGTGTCGATTGGTTTTGAATTCTGCTGGCAATGAAAAGCCCTCTTTCGTTAAATGAAGTGTATGTCGGCCATTCAAATGACCCCACAACTAAAGCATTGACAACGAAGTTTACCGGATTGTTCTTGAATGCGACGCACTATCTCCATTCTCATAGAAGTGAACAGTTATATTCTTTAACGGATTGGTAAGAGAGCAAAAAAACATCATGACAGACGAACAAAACACCAACCGACGGACGGACGCGCTGATTGACGATCGTAGTGATTTATACAAAATCAAACCTATATTGATTGTTGTTGTATTGTAGCATAATTAACAATGGGAATTTAAATGCAATACGTAAATAATAGTCTTGTGTTATTTCCAAACTTTCTTATATACAGCTATTCTGCCTCGGGGAAAGGTTATATATTGTGGCTTTTAGAGACGCGTTTTGATTTTGAGCTCGAAAGCTCAAAATAGCATTACCTTATAATAAGTTATTCGTTTGAGTGGCCTAATTTAATGTAAAGTTGGGGGAGGGGGTAAGCTAGTTTAGTGCGTTACTCTAACAGAAGTGTATTTTCAAAATGATACAGGGTCATATGAAAAGGTACTTGTGTTCGGTATTTCACAACACACTGAAACAAATACAAATACTATTTATCTATTGAGTTGTGTTTGTGCTTTTTTGCCGAGATAAAGCATAGCTATAACACTTTCATTAACCACGGTAATAACACTATTATTCGTTGTTTTAACGAGCGTCATGGAAACAAGAAATACCTTCCACTATATATTGTCAGTAAAACTTTAATTTTCAAAAAGTACTCTTTCACGAGCCAATCGGTTTCATAAGACAAAAACATGTTCATGTACATAGTCGCATGATGGTAGTGTTTAGTTTAGCATGTCTTCAGACATCACTTACTTGCAGTTGAAGAAATAACATTATGAATAGACTAACCGACTAAAATCTTCCGTATTAAGGAGAACACACACAACTCTCATCTATTGTTCAGGTATGTATCTAAATGGAAACACTTGGACGCAATCTACAAAACACCATCAATCCTTAGAGGACAAAGATACGATTTTTAAAAAAGACCAACACAATATATTTAATTACACGTCTTACTGATTTTACAATTTTTGGCCTTATGATCTAATTTTCACTATTGCTCGTCTTCTCACTAAAATCTGTGAAACCTTCAAATAAATACGAAATAATAGTATATAAGTGTATATGAACTTTATGAGGTGTGATAAAATACTTCGATTGCTTTCCGTCGGCAGTTTTAAGTCTTGTCAAATACATATTATGTATATAGTACTACAAGTATCAATTATACAATGTTGGAATATTCCATGAAGTGTGAAGCGTAACTCATTTAAAACAAATAACATAAGCAATGCCAAGCTTTATGATAAGGAAACATTAACACATAAGGAATAGTCAACGGCGAAAACTGTTCAAGAATCTAACTGATGTATAATTTGGTGTGCGTGCAAGACGAACCAGTTCAAGACCGAAATCATGCAATCGATAGCAAATAATTACCGATAAGTGTTGGAGAGTGGTGGTGGTGGTGGTGATGATGATGATATATCTTTTCATAACATTCGCATCAGTGTTCGCGCACTTCCGGCTATAAAACTGACTAATCCGTGCATGACCGGAACAAGCAGTTTGAACTGCGAACAGTTTCTCACTTGAGATACTCATTGTTCTCAACAAAGTTACAACATGCTTCACAATATTTTTCGTCTTATTTATGAAGGAGCTATATCCGGTATTAACTCCATAGAATGACGTGAAGGCCTTATATAACGCTAAATACACGGTGTAGAACTGTTAACAAATAGTAACCTTAGCCGATTTAATCGATTTTAAGCGTTTATTTCTAGGTAATATCAAACTCTTTAGACTGAAAACAACGACCATGTTAAATACCATTCAGAATCTAAGTTTAATTAAGTTAACGTATGTATTAACTGCGATCGCCTCAACACATTATTACACAATTATAAGAACACACATTAAGCTAAGAAATGCAAAACATAAAACAAAGTATCGACAGCGGAATTTATTCATTAATTTGGGAGTTGAATAATCAACGAATCAGACACTACGAGATACACGTCGTAACGCGCTGAGATTTGGGTCACTTAGAATGCGAATTGAGATGAGCAATATATTTTAAGCAATGCTCGTGTATGTCAACCAAAGTATATAGTTTACCGATGTTAACCACCGTAACCAGCACACATTTAGTTGTTTGGTGCAAGCTGTTCAGTATATGGCACTCGTCATGCAACATTGTTTTACTTCTAATCTGAAAAGGACATGGCTCAACCTACCAATATGAGATTCCATAATTTAGTATTAGTTCCTTTGAATTAATTGTAAACAAACCATTCAACACAGTAGTACAGCAATTTGGCAACAGCAAACTTTGGGTTTTCGATACCAACAAATATGCTGCAGTGTTACATGTAATTTGTAAATGGCAGTGCAATTATATTTGTACAACCAAATGTTAACTTAAATGGTTTTAGATTGTCCCATACGTATCATTAATCCTTTCAAATAAATCATCATTGTTGTTGTCGATGTCGTTGTTACAATAACCATATTCAGGATAATGGGTAGTTAATGCTGCTTATTGTCATTGGGGCTTTCGCCGTGGTGGCAGTGATGAAAATGATAAATATAAAAAAAATCCTGTTGCAGCTGATGATGATGAAGATGATGATGATGATGTTGTTGCTGGTGCTGATGCTGCTGCTGCTGATGATGATTATGCTGATGAAGCTTCTGCTGCTGCTGCTGCTTATGATGATGATGATATGATGATATAATAATGCAGCTGATAATGATGATATTATTATGATGATGATGATGATGATGATGATGATGATGATGATGATGATGATGATGATGATGATGATGATGATGATGATGATGATGATGATGATGATGAAGATGATGATTACAATTAATACGATGATATTGATGATGATTATGGTGGTCATGGTAACGACGGGTAACTTGACGCTATTCTACTGCAACGCGCTTTGTAGTTATAGCTTAAAAAAATCCAATATTTAACGTACTTTAGTGCAACCAATAGCAACCAATGATGTGTAAAAGCCTATTAAGTACAGTGCAACGCACAGAAACCGCTTAAAATTAGAAAAAGTAGTAGTAGTAGTAGAGGTTGTAGTAGTAGTAGTAGTAGCAATAGTAGTAGTAGAAGAAGTAGTAGTAGTAATAGTAGAAGTAGTACTAGTAGTAGTAGTAGTAGTAGTAGTAGTAGTAGTAGTAGTAGTTGTAGTAGTAGTAGTAGTATAGTAGTAGTAGAGTAGTAGTAGTCGTAGTAGTAGTAGTAGTAGTAGTAGTAGTGTAGTAGTAGTAGTAGTAGTAGTCGTATAGTAGTAGTAGTAGTAGTAGTAGTAGTCGTAGTAGTAGTAGTAGTAGTAGTAGCAGTAGTAAAGTAGTAGTAGAAGTAGTAGTAGTAGTAGTAGTAGTAGTAGTAGTAGTAGTAGTAGTAGTAGTAGTAGTAGTAGTAGTAGTACTAGTAGTAGTAGTAGTAGAAGTAGTAGTAGTAGTAGTAGTAGTAGTAGTAGTAGTAGTAGTAGTAGTAGTAGTAGTAGTAGTAGTAGTAGTAGTAGTCTTCGTAGTAGTAGTAGTAGTAGTAGTAGTAGTAGTAGTAGTAGTAGTAGTAGTAGTAGTAGTAGTAGTAGTAGTAGTAGTAGTAGTAGTAGTAGTAGTAGTAGTAGCCGTAGTAAAGTAGTAGTAGTAGTAGTAGTAGTAGTAGTAGTAGTAGTAGTAGTCGTAGTAGTAGTAGTAGTCGTAGTAGTAGTAGTAGTAATAGTAGTAGTAGTACTAGTAGTAGTAGTAGTAGTAGTAGTAGTAGTAGTAGTAGTAGTAGTAGTAGTAGTAGTAGTAGTAGTAGTAGTAGTAGTAGTAGTAGTAGTAGTAGTAGTTCGTAGTAGTTCGTAGTAGTCGTAGTAGTAGTAGTAGTAGTAGTAGTAGTAGTAGTAGTAGTAATAGTAGTAGTAAAGTAGTACTAGTGAAACCTCTAACCTAGTTAAACCGGGCTTTCGGCGTGGCTCGTTAAAAATTAAAATTTCAAGTTTTTTAAAGCATATTTTTAAATAAACTTTAGTGCAACTGGATGCAGAAATACGTAGTTGAGCTTCTATAATCGGTAACTCAAGATAAAAAGTGCAGAAAGAGTCAAATTTGACAATTTTTGTAATTTTCAAATGTGATCAAGTTCACCAGACGCTTGGACAAGAAATTACACGTCTGAGTGAGACTGACACAGAATCAAGCGCCTTGTTGAACACTGACTGTTGCTGTCACTTTCGTCTTTTAACAATACAACTAAGCGTCCTGTAAGATGTAGACCATGGACACATATTGGTTCCAGCGTCGCATTTTAACGCTAACAATTCTCGTACATATCTACAATGGCTCACAAAGGGAAACGTACTATTTGAATACAGTTCCAGTAGATGAAAAATATCAAGTATCATTCAAAAGCCTGAACATTCACTTCAAGAGGAACAAAAATAATGCATCTTTTGCAAATCACGATGAATCATTATTTCAATGTATCAGTCAACCTGGAAATGAAATATCTGAACAATATATATATATATATATATATATATATATATATATATATATATATATATATATATATATATATATATATATATATATATATATATATATATATATATATATATATAAACTCAATAGAACAACTTTAGTTTTCAACTTGTTTGACAGTTATAACATTCTACTGTCACGCAGCAGCTTCAACTGTGATAAATTTTGTGAACTATACTTTCACGTAAAATATTCTTCAAGACGGCCTAGTGCTATAAATGCTGGACAATTAATACGTTTTATTATTCTCCTGGCGGGGGATGTGGCCATGAACCCAGGTCCGGTGCAGAACTCTGGCATCAACAAATCTTCAAAAACAAGAACGCCAAAGAACCCGTGTCAAGTGTGCGAGAAAGGAGTGATACGAACCAGCAAAACCATGGACTGTTATGATTGTGAGAAAAGAACTCATATTAAGTGTGTAAACAAAAAACTGTTTAATGTAAAAGAACATAACCATTTTAAATTTTTGTGTAAGTTGTGTACTTTAAAATGTTTACCATTTTATGAAATTTTAGATGAGCCATTTTATGAAAATGAGAATTTTAAGACCGATTTCAGTGAAGTCAATGATATTTCCAATTTGCATGACTTTAACTCAACTTATAATGACTGTTTAAAAATGCGAGGTATTCATTTTGTACATTTAAATGTGCGTTCATTATTACCTAAACTCTCCGACATTAAATTTTTTGTTAATAATACAAAAATCTCTATTCTTGCCATATCAGAAACATGGCTTGACAGCTCAGTAACAAAATTTGAGGTTTCTTTGGACGGTTCCAATATTATACGCAGAGATAGAGATAGACATGGGGTGGGGTTTGTATTTATATTAAGAGTGATTTGGCCTTCTCAGAAAGAACTGAATTACAAAATGATAGCCTTGAAGTTTGTTGGATAGATCTATATTTTCCTAAAACAAAACCAAAAGTAGTGGCAGCATGCTACAGACCTCCAAATCAAAATGATTTCTCGGATTTACTTGAAGAGGTTTTGTCTAAAATCAGGACAGACATAGAATGTTATTTGCTTGGAGACTTTAATATTTGTTTCAAACAGAAAATATCTTTTTTATTTAATAAATTTGATGATATTTTACGCCTTTTTGTCTTGAAACTAATTATTACAGATCCCACTAGAATAACACCCATGACATCTTCTATTATTGACCTGATTTTATGTAATCATCAAAATAAGATTTTTCAGTCTGGAACACTTCCCTTTGGGGTTAGTGATCATTTACCAATTTTCTTTACTCGTAAGACTGTTAAAGGTCAATTTAGTGTAAGTAAAATAACCACAATTAGGTCTCTTAAAAATTACAGTAAAGAAAGTTTTTTGAAGTTATTACAGGAAACCACGTGGGATAGTATTTTTACTGCCAGTACTGTGGAGTCCTCCTGGGATAACTTTAGAAATATTTTCCACAAAGTTTTAGTTTCTCCAATAAAAAGTGTCAGACTCAAACAAAGGACAGAACCATGGCTTACTTCTGATATTCTTGCATTAATTAAAGAGCGTGATCGCCTTCTATATATGTTCAAAAAAGAAAGATTTTTATAAGTCTTATTGTAAGTATAGGAACTTGGTTCAAAAAGAGGTAACAAGATCTAAATCTGAATATATCACTTATCAAATTGAAGAGAATAAAAACGACTCAAAATCGCTTTGGAAACATTTAAAAGATCTAGGCTATAGCTCCAAATCTCAGTCTTCTGCAAAAGTTGTTTAAAACATAGATGATAAAATCTGTTTTGATGACAAAAAGATTGCAAATTATTTTTATGACTTCTTTACCATTGTAGCATCAATGCTTGTTAGCAAACTACCGGTATTCCCAAATGTATTTAAAACCTCATGTAGTATCTTTAAAGAATACTATAGTAACAAGGTTCCATCAGAGAAAAAAATTCTATATTAAAACAGTCAGTGAAGAGTATGTTTATAAAGAACTATGTTCATTTAATCCTATGAAGAGTACTGGGTTAGACAACATTCCAGCACGGTTTATTAAGGATGGGGCATTTTTTCTAAAACTACCTATTACCTTTATTATAAATAAATCAATAGTTGATAAAGAAGTTCCAACAGAGCTAAACGCTGCTAGAGTAAAACCTCTTTTTATGAAAAATATCCAGACTGATGTAGGTAACTATAGACCTGTCAGTATTTTATGTATTGTTAGTAAGGTACTAGAAAGGTGTGTATATAACCAACTTGAATCTTTTTAGCGAAACATAATATAATTTATCAGTTTCAATCAAGTTTTAGAACAAATTTTTCAACTGAATCATGTTTGGTACATTTAACAGATTTCGACAAATCACAAACTGCTAAAGGGTTATACACAGGCATGATCATGCTCGATTTACAAAAAGCATTCGACACAGTAGATTACACTATACTGTGTGAAAAACTTAAGACCATGGGTTCAATCTGTAGAATGGTTTCACTCATACTTAACTGGGAGAAAGCAAACAATGCATGTAAAAGATACTTTTTCAGACTCGGAAACAGTAACATGTGGTGTCCCTCAGGGTAGTATTTTAGGACCTCTTCTTTTTCTATGATATGTAAATGATATGGAAATAAGTATAAGCAAAGATTGCAAACTACTGTTGTATGCTGATGATAGCGCCATAATTTTCTCACATCAAGATCCAAATGTCATAAGTACAAAATTAGGATGTGAATTAGCAAACTGCAATAACTGGGTAATTGACAACAAGTTGTCTCTTCATATAGGTAAAACAGAATGTATACTTTTTGGAAGTAAGCGGAAAATTAAAAAGATTGCAAATTTCTCAGTCATATGTAATAATCAAACTATAAAGTCTCAAAAGTCGGTGAAATAGTTAGGTCATGTTCTAGATAACACCCTGTCAGGTAATAAATGTGCAAACGACATCATCAGTAAGGTCAACTCGAGACTTAAGTTCATGTATAGACACAACAGTGTACTGGATTTTAACACTAGGAAAACCCTCTGTAATTCACTAATTCAATGCTTATTTTACTACGCTTGTTCGGCCTGGTATAATAACCTGAGGAAAACTCTTAAGTCTAAATTACAAATCACACAAAACAAGGTTGTGCGATTCATTTTAAATGTTCCACCAAGAACCACTCTGACCTGCTCAGATTTTCACAAACTAGGAATATTAAAACTTTATGATAGAGTTAAACAACTGAGTCTAAATCATGTACATAAAATTGTTTATGACAAATATCCAGTGTATATGAAAGAAAACTTTATTAAGAAATCTGATGTTCATAGCTACTGCACACGAAAGAGCAAATGTAATTTTTATGTTCCTGTCATGAAATCAGCGAAAGCTTCAACTTTTTATTATAATGGTGTAATGCTCTTCCAGAATCTATTCAATGTATAAATAGTCACTTCAAATTTAAAAAAAGAAGTCAAAAAACATTTTCTTAACAAGTACCTTTAGGGTTTGAGCATGGCAGACGGTGTTGTTTCTTTTAAGTATTTAGATATCCCATGTCTTTGTTAAGTAACGAGTTTATATAATCATGTGCTGGCTCAAATTGTTGAACGCATATATACATTTTGTAAATTTTAGATATGCTAACTAAAGTATAAAATAATTCAATAATCATTTAACATAATATGACTATAGCTAGCTGCTATCTAGTTTATGTGCTGTATGAAGCAGTAATGAAAAGGACCCTTTGGGAATAAGTCGCAAGACTTTCAAGGGCTTTCCTGGCAGTACATGTCCTTATATCAGACTAAAATAAACTATAAGTAAACAGTCTAATGTAAATGTACCTATAATTGTATACCACATAAAGTCAATTTTATCTGTGATATTTTTGTGTTCAATGTATGTGATTGTCTTAAGCTGAATTTGGTTTAAACTTCTTTGTGAAAATTATAAATTTTATTAAGGTATGTAAATGTATCTCAAATTTTTACCTCATTGAGTCAAATTTAATTCTATGATGCTAAATATATGTGTTTGTTCTAATCTAATTTTGTTTTAAGAATCTGAGAAATTGTATAAAAGTATTGTAAATGTAACACACATGTATACCTCATGATTTCAGCTCTATCTGTGATATTTTTAGTTCTTAGTATATGTGTTTGTTTTAAATTTATCTTGTTCTTATGCAAAATGTGATTAATTGTTTATGCTATCATTTGACATGTATATGCCGAATAAATCTATCTATCTTTCTATCTAGTACTAATAGTATTAGTAGTAGAAATATTTGTATTCAGAGTAGAAGAAGTAGTAGTAGTAAAAGTAGTAGTGGTGGTGGTATTAGTCGTATAAATAGTAGTAGTTGAGGTAGAAGAAGTAATAGTAGTAGAAGTAGTAGTAGTAGTAGAATTAGTATAAATAGTAGTAGTAGTAATAATAATAATAGTAGTAGTAGTAGTAGTAGTAGTAGTAGTAAAAAAAACTCACTGAGGGCCCTCTGGCAGAAAAATGGCCAGCCAAGGAGCCCCAATTAGTATATGGACCGATGCCATTGGGCCTGAAGTGAGGTTTTTTTTTTTTTATATTATACCGAACATTTTTGTGCTGATAAATGTCAATAGAAATAAAATTAAATAACACAATATAAATTCCACCAAAAATCATCAATGACTATAATTAATATGTACCGGTGTAAAACAAGATTACACAATGTATATTAAAAAACAATTTGTTAACAAAGGAAACAGTACTGGAAAAAATCTTTGCGTTGTAAAACTTGCACAAATGTTACAAATGACTAACATTCTAGCAGGCACTATTGGATGCGCGCGCATCTTTACCGGGCACTATTCAAAATAACCGACCTGTGTAGTTTATATAGGCAAACAAAAAAAAATTATGTGAGGTATATATATATATATATATATATATATATATATATATATATATATATATATATATATATATATATATATATATATATATATATATATATATATATATATATATATATATATATATATATATAATATTACATAATGCTTATATATATCTAGTATTCTCTATAAGCATTATATCTTAAGAAGTCGGCAGTGAATTTAAATGCTCATTATATGCCAATGAAATTTATAAAGTTGTATTTTTACTACCTACTAGTAAACTGCGTTAAAATACTAACGTGACACTTATATAATAAAAGCCAAGTGAAGGCACAAATAAGCACAATACACCAATTTATAAACAACTAAATGACATAAATTAAAAACTTCCACAAACCTAATATCAAATAGTTAAATGAAATGTATTTGGTATCTTATTTGTGGATTTAATATTCCGAATCTGGCACGCTGTTTAAACAGTTTTTTTGTTTCAATTAATTTAATCTTACTTGGTTATTTTGTGTTCACATATTTTCAATATTATGCGAAAATCATTATTCAGACACGTTTTTAATAATTGGTGTCTTAAATATTGTATTTGATCAGGGAATGGGACCAGTCAACAATTTGTTTCTTGCATTACGACAACGCACGGGGCACTTTAAAAAAAGAAAATACGTCTTCGTTAATGATACTGTGTGTCTAATTGGTTGATTAACTTTTTCATATTGTAGTCTAAACATTGTCGGTCGGGGTCCGGCTAGTTTGTTATAGTATCAACCGTGTTAGTTGGGGTGGCGAGCTAGTGTATCATAGTCTATACCTTGTCAGTTTGATGCCAGCTAGTTTACGATAGTCTAAACCTTGCCAGGTATTGGCCAGCTAGTTTATTATAGTCTTAAGCTTTTAAGTTGAGGTCTACCTAAAATATAAAGGTCTAAATATTGTCAGTTAATCACCGGCTCGTTTATTACAGTCCAAACCCTTTTCAGGTAGGGGCCAGCTAGTTTATTATAGTTTCAATCTTGTCAGTTGATGGTCAGCTAGTTTATTATAGTTTAAACCATGTGCGTTTGGTACCAACAAGTTTATAATAGGCTAAATCTTTTAACTTGGGTGCCAGCTAGTTTATTATAGTCAAAACCTTGTCCGTTAAGGTCCAGCTAGTTTATTATAGTCTAAAGCTTTTCAGTTCTGGCCCAGCTAGATTATTCAAGTCTTCATATTGTCAATTACACGTAGAGACCAGCTAGTTTATTATAGTTTACACCTTTTCAGTTGAGGACCAGCTAGTTTATTGTAGTCTAAACATTGTCGGTCGGGGTCCGGCTAGTTTGTTATAGTATCAACCGTGTTAGTTGGGGTGGCGAGCTAGTGTATCATAGTCTATACCTTGTCAGTTTGGGCCAGCTAGTTTAGTATTGTCTTAACCTTGTCAGTGTGGGGTCAGTTAGTTTATTATAGTCTTAACGTTTTCAGTTGGGGGCCAGCTATTTTATTGTAGTCTAAACAGTGTCAGTCGGGGTCCGGCTAGTTGATTATAGTATCAACCTTGTTAGTGGAAGGTGGGGCGAGCTAGTTTATTATTGTCTCAACCTTGTCAGTTTGGGCCCAGCTAGTTCAGTATTCTCTTAACCTTGTCAGTTTTGTCCAGCTAGGTTAGTATAGCCTTAACCTAGTCAGTTTGGTACCAGCTAGTTTATGATCTAAACCTTGTCAGTTAGTGGTCAGCTAGGTAATTATATTCTTAAGCTTAGTTGAGGTCCACCTAGATTATAATGGTCTAAATCTTGACAGTTAGGGATCGGCTGGTTTATTTTAGTTTCAACCATTTTGGGGTTTGCTAGTTCATTATAGTTTTAACCATGTCAGTTGTTGGCCAGCTAGTTTATTGTAGTTGAAACATTGTCCGTTGAGGGCTTGCTAGTTTATTATATGTTAAATATTGTCAGTTTAGGGTCAGCTAGTTTATTATCGTTTAAACATTTGCACTTATGAGCACGCTAGTTAATTATAATCTAAAACGTGTCAGTTGGAGGCCAGCTTGTTTATTCTAGTCAGTTGTAGTGTATTAACGTTAAAGCCTTGTCAGTTGAGGACCAGCTAGTTTAGTATCGTTTTAACCTTGTCATTTAAGGGCAAGCTTGTTTATTAAAGTTAAAACCTTGTCAGTTGGGTGCCATCTAGTTTGTTATTGTTTAAACATTGTCAGTTGAAGGCAAGCTAGTTTATTGTAGTTTAATACGAAGTAAAAATACATCAAGAAAACTTATACAATTCGACTTCACTGTTATTATGCAGTAGCATCATAATTTGCCGGTATATATGTCCAAATGTCTGTATTAAAACGTACTTTGCGGTTTATGATAAAAGCCCAGTGATTTTGTTATCTTTATATTTTCCATCAGTCTGAAGAATAAAGATAAAATCGAGTCTTCAACGAGTACCTGTGATTTTGTTGTTCTTGTACGTAATTATTTACCTCTACCATAAATAAACGTATTTTTAAATACAGGTCGCTCTGAAACATATATATTCTGTTTGTTTATTAATATATGAAAACCAGTCAATAACCAGTCAAGTAGTTACAGTTTTGCGCAAATAATTAGACTTTATACCTGATACATAAAATCTTAACAGATACATATATTTTCAAATGGTATTTCTGAAACAAACTTGTTTTATGCCAAAAAACGGAAGTGAAATGCCGTTTAAATTTGTGCGTGCTTTGGTGAAATAAACAATTCGAATACCCATTCCGCATATTAGTTCCACGTTTACAAATAGGTGTTCATATTAGATTTTAATAAATTGCACTACTTTTTTCCGCAGTGCTTATGTCGAGGTGAAATCGTGTTAATAAAATAAATAAAACGACTATCTGCCGTTTATCTACCCGACCACCTCACGATTTAAGTATGAGACACATAAAATCTGTAGGTTCGAGAGTCGTTTTATGTCTGCAGAGGAAGCAAATAAAGTATAAGCATCCAGTTACTCGTCCGACAAAGACATGATATTGATGCTGCTGATATTTATTAAAATAATGATCATTTACATACTTTTTATATATTTCAACACAATGAAGGGATACATTTTAGAGTATTTTTAAACTTGTTTTTTTAACATATATTTGATATTACCTATTCATAATTTAAAATAGTTGCAAAACTTATGGGTTATTACCTGAATGTGTATATACTTACAGTTATTTGTAAGAAAAAAAACAACAAAGGTGGCAAGGAAATTAATCGCTATGAAAAATGGACATCTACCAAATTCGAGGCAAACGACTAGATGCCATTTCGAACGATGGTCAGTTACGCCTGTGGTAAAGATTATTTCGAACTGAATTTCTTTTTACATTTCTACAAATAAAAGTACTAAAATCAGTTTTGAAATTGTAAATTTATTATCTTTTATAATATCATTTGATGACACACTTTATTGAAATGCATAGTATATTTGGAATATTAAAAAATGTTTTAAACAACCATTCAGTCTTTACTAAAGCTCGCCTACAAAACACCATGTTTGAATTAGTTAAATAAAATATTGCAAGAAATGAACATTTAAATTTACGTTGCTTTGTAAAATAGATATAAATCAACTTGTTCAAAGCGACGATTCATGGTCAGTTGAACAGACATTGTACGAAAAATATTTGACCTTCATATGAAAACACGTGATGCAACTATTATTTCTTGTAAACAGCATCTTATAAATGCGTGTATACAATATAAAGATTTCAGTTCGCTTCAAAAGGAAAAGGGAACGTACTTAGCAAAATTGTCTTCGTGCAGGCCATGAAACCATAACGCAGCATGCTGACACTGTCTCCGAACCACCTCCGTATTCATTTAAATAAACAAGCATGTCGGTGTAATTGTTTTCAAACAATAACGATAGATACATGCATTTGTCTAACGTGCAATTCCGATTATTAAGTTTAACAACAAAGTTCGCATATATATTGCTTGATTGATCAAGTGAACTTAAAAAATAACTATTGAATTAAGTATTGATATGGTTACGGTGCTTTCGTTGTATTGTCTCGAACGATATTCGATAGAATGTAAAGCATAAAGAATTAGTTTTTACATTTCAACAATGTTTTAACAAAACATAAATATCTCAGGTACTTAGTTTTCTCCATGTTGCTAAAAGAAAAAATGATAAAATTAATTGGATAGCTTTTCTAACCTCTCACATATTAAAAACATATTTGAAAATATAAGCCACGATAATAGGCATGTTTCTGCATTTTAAGCGAAACCAAATGTGTTTATAACGAAAATAATGACCTATCATGAGCATTCGCAGACAGATTCATTCTAAATTATTTGTGAGAAACGTTTTTGCTGTTTTTGTTGCTTTTTTGTATACATTATACAACATTGGTATCGAATTGATTGCTTTGTTTATTCTGATTCATTTCTAACGAATATGCTGACTTTTAAGATGAGTCTGAGTAATTAGACGTACAGTGGGGATTTTGTTTCGAGATTAATATCTTAAGAATCCTAACAAAATAGCACTAATTCAACCGATTATTAGGGAATAATCCGTCGTTCATGTGTTTCATCCGAATTCACTTGTATTCAATATTTTCCAGCGGTGAATATGTATGAATTGCGTAATTTATCTCTTAAAGGGATTACTCTCTACGCATGCGCAGTCTTTAAAGAGGTTAATTTGGATAAAATAAGATTAGATTACACTCTGCGCCCGCGCAGTCGATGTCAGGGATGAATTGAGATGAAAAGTTGGAAGTAAAGCAGTTGTTAACGAGCAGGTGAGCGGTAAACAACTATTTTTAGATAAAGACAATCTTATAATCGATTAATTGATCCCCGCTATATTGGCTATAACTTGACCCGCTGCTATTACGATACCGAAAGAATCGGCAGATGACAGCGTAAGCAAAGTGTGCATCCGCTTCTTTCTAATAAACAACATTGTATGACTTCGCACAGTCGGATTAAAAACAAGTGTATCAAGAAACATAGTTTCGATATGCACCACATCATTAATTAAAAGAAATTTAATAAGAAATATACACGATGGATTTATAAAATATGTGTCTCTGCAAGGTTATTCAGTTTCAACACGTAATGCATCGTCGGATACCCACGACTAATTCATTCCGTTACTCTCCAGCATTAACCGTGGGACAAAATAGGCAATACACGCCGTTTTGACCTTAACTGTAACCTTTCAGAAGACCAATGAAATCGCAGTTTACAAAAATAATACTATTCGCTTTGGAAGTGTTTCTTCCTCTTCTAGTCAATGGCGGCAGCCATAGAAATTGTGTGTTTTGTTGTAGCATTATAAAAAGGAACAATTATACTCTGAAAGTCGTCTAAATTGTGAATGGTAAAGTATTCGCATGCACAAAGAAATTTCATTTCTACGGACAACGCTAATTTCACAACAAACCCGAAGTCTCTATAGAACGAGTTGTATCATTGGTAAATAATTCCTCATTAAATCGTGAGAGATCCAATGAAATTACTGGATTTGACACACCCTCAAACGGTAAAAAGAGTTTGTAATGTACCACGGTCGATAAATGAAGAGGAGCGGAATGGGTTGAACGTGGTTATCCGACAATGCACGTAATGCAGTATGCTGAGTTAGCTTTTCTAAGCATATATTGCAGTAATGCCTTTGCCCCAAACATTTTCTCTATGAACTTTAATTATTCAAGGATGATTATAAAGGTTATATTAATATCTTAAGTATGAAGTACACTTTATGATTTAAGCGTAAATACTGCCGGAAATATTAATTTACTTCGTAACTTCGAGGTCGAGAAAGTCAATGTTATTGAAAAGTAGATATCTGCATTTGTTTAAAACTGCATTCTTTCTTTATAAATGCCGTACCTGAGATATTCAGTAAGAACTAGTGTAAGATTCAATATTTGTTGATCTTTGTTTGGTCTAAACTTGTTATATTTGGTTATTTATATTTCCATTTCAAGTGTCATTTTAAAGTTTATATAAAAAGCTATAGACGAAATGAAGTTTTTGATTTTAACCAATTTTGAAAACTGGTCCAGAAATATTTATTAGCAAACCTCTGTAAGATTTCAGGTAGAGACAAACTATTGTATTTAAAGTATGTTTTAAGTTAAGTATACAACGAAAGAGTTCTTTATAAATAAATCTATTTATCGCTTTCAAGCGAATACAAAAAAATAATAAAATATTTAATATGAGTACCCAAAATAGAAAAAAAAACTTATTGAATTATTAATATACAAATATTAGGTACAGGTCCATCCATATCAAAAATGCGCTTTCAGATCTAATAATTGTTGATTGCAGTCTTTACAGATTGGAAAACAGTGTTTTTCTGTTGTTGACTGGTTTGGGTGTTTTTTTAACATATCTTAAGTACCAGTTGTGCAGACTGATCAGTAATTTAATATGGCAGAAAACAATTTTTGACTGTGATTTAGAATGACAATCAAAATGGGTAAATAAGTGATAGACGTACATCCTGTACGATATGTTGACATTTGAACCTCTATGTGTAAAAATATGAACATAGACAATATGGATAACAATTTGCATCGTTTCGATGGTTTTATTTGGAGGATTTATGTTGTTTCAGTTAAATGAATGCATTACACGTGTGCATTATGACTGTCGACAAGGGAGGCAACGACAATCCTGTTTCGAACCTCTGTGAGAAAACCATTTTAAGCGAAAACGTTGTGCAGGTTACACAATCATTTCACCATGTTGCCGCCTGAGCTCAATTAATTCTTTAAATGTCAAAAAACGAAGCGGGTTGTATTGATTCATCGCTTAAGCATGCACTTTTACAGTATTACACTAATTTAATATTAAATTAAACGTGTATTTGTTTTGATCTGCAGACATATACATATTGAGTTCAGTTGTATTAAAACTTATTTATTATCGAACAATAATAAATTACTTACTATATATATAGTTTTTAACTAACCGGGTGCTTCTTATAAAAAATGAACAAAATGGTTAATGTCTATAGAACGCATGGCGCGGGGCTATTTATCATTGTTAACGAAATTGAAATATTTGAAAACTTACATGTTGATGGGTTCATCTGCGACATTGCGAAAAACGTTTGAAAGTACCAACGTTCTTGCACGTGCAATTTGCTTAATTGCCTAGCGGACCGAATGTCTTTTTGCAATGTACACTCTGAATCACGCTTAAGTTTAACACGTTGTTTTTCAATGAAAATCAAAGCTGCCCCTTCATATAAAAACATTTCTACATGAAATCATCGCACTTTGATATATGTTACCAAATATTGAGCTAGTTTATCATTGAATACACAATTGGAATTAAACTTATTTAATTCACAATAGCGTTTTATGATCTTACTTCTATAGTGGTAGAATCCGGATCAGTGGCATAAGTACTAGTGTTTAAATTTTGTAGATATGTATTAACTTTCGTGTTTAAAAATGATTTACAGACTTACGGTATGAATATGCATATCAGGAGAAGGTCTTAATGTATAAAGATTATATGGCACATATTTTTGAACACGTGAGTTACATACTGCATTATTTATCCGTTCTCAAAAATAAACTATAATTAAGAAATAACTTATTCTTATTAGGAAAATTTAAGGACGATTAACTTTTTCTTATTCTAATTATTTGTTTATAGATATGCTATTATGGAGAACGTTTTTTTGATGAAATATATAACTTACGCGTAAAAAACATACATCATATCAACTTAAACAGGATATAACCGTCGTGAATAGATTCTCAATTGTTTTGATAATATCAAATTTTCAACGTTGGTTGTAATTAAATCAGTCATGTGTTAAACAAAATTAACTACAAACGAAATAAAACTTGTTATTGATGTGTGTTTTTTAGCTCTTAGTAGTTGGCGAGGGCTTTAATACATTTGATGGTATCTCATAATGCTGCATTTAAAATTAAACACGCAATAGTTGATACATTTTACCATATCAATCAGGGCTCGAATTTAACTTTTTTTTCTACTCGCAAAACATTGCGAGCAGCTTTAATACCAACTCGCAAAATCAAAACCATTCTCGCAAATTTTTCTGGAAACATAATTTAGTGTTGTTTTTTTTTTTATTCAACAGTTAACTTTGCTTTATCTTTCGTATTGTTATTTCCATCTGTGGGCAAACAGAAACTAGTTATTTTTCGCTTCGACGCCATGTCTGATCAAGTTCAATGACCACGTGTGAATTAGTCGACTGTTTAGCGTTATTTGTACCAATACCATCCTGGTATCTGTACTATAAGTATACTAGTCTATATACAAGGTGCGCGCTTACGCATAAGGGTATTAGGACGTTCTATGACCTATGGTTTAGCGTTCAGGACGTCAAACGCAATATTACTGGTTTTTTTTTTCACTATTTCTTTACTCGCAAAAAATTACTAGTGGCTTAAAACTAAACTCGCAATCGGTATTTTTCACTCGCATTTTGCGAGTGTGCGAGTGTTAATTTCGAGCCCTGATCAATAGAAACGACGCGCGCTTGTATGTTTTTGCAAGAGCGATAATTTAATGACGTTACTATCTTTAATTATAGATTGGCCGCATCAAATATTTTTTAGTTGCAGACTCATATATCAGAATTGCAAAAGTGTTCTTATTTTTTGGGAAAAACAAACCACATGTTAAATGTCCATGAATTACTTTCATATGAATTTGGGTATTTGCCTTATTGTGTTTTGGTATATACCTAATAGTGTTATCTGTGTTGTTTATACATGGACAATCGCATCCTCACGTATGGTGAAATTAATACTATAACTTTTCATGAACAAAGTGATGTCTTCCATTCAGTAATACTGGTCAATACTCAATTATTCTTTGTAACATTATTAAACGAACCGTCATTTTGGTGTCATTACGCATGTTTTAGCGTTATAAAACACAAAATCTTTGCAAGATAATACAAAATAACAATTTATGCTTACGGGGAATCGTGTTTTATTATTTGTGTTTAATTTGAAAACAAACAGCTCTGTTTCAAATATAAAATAAAGACGTCATTGTTGCAATTGTGAGTAAACGGTATGCACTTCCTTTATTTCTAAGTCCGACTACTTTCGACACGATTGGGGTTTATCTAATCAAAATGTTGTTAATGAGTAAATTTGTAATACAAAGATTATAATATCGAACATATAAATCGATCCTTTGTGAACAATTCCTCACCTCGCTGTATTTAGGTTAATATAAATCCTCCAAACAATTTGGCCATCTTTACACGTTTTCGAAAAATGGGGAAATAATTTAGAGTTCGCAGTAGTACCAACATGGAATATAAATGCACAGCCCTTGCAAATCACGTCAATTTTTTAATACTGTTAACAGACAGGTATAACTCGTTTATGCATCATTAAGTAAACATAAAACATATTGACAAACAACGAAGCCCAAATATCGCATTACGTCATGCATATACAGTACAGCTCACGCAAAACCAACAAATTCCGCGTTCCGCGGAGTTTGACGACATCAATTGTACGCGGAGTCGACTCGGCATCGACCATCTGGTCGCCGAGTCGCCGTTGTTCGCCGAGACACGCCGCGGCAAGCCTCGGCATGATGCCGAGGAAATTGTTGGTGATATGACGCTGAGTCACTCGGCGAACAATCTTATAAACAATAATTTACCTGGGATAGAAACTGATTACAAGTTCCGAAATCATGATGTTTATTAAATGTAGATAAACTACGTTCGTACAATTCCTCTAAATAAAATATAATTAAAACACACTGTATCGTTACCGTTACGCTGTTTCAGTTCCTTCATTACTGAAACAATTAGTGTATTGTATACTGACTGCAGCTTCTTGGGAAAACAGGGCTTAATGCATATGCATAAATTGTCAACCCAGTACCAGAGACTGTCTTTAAACGAAAGACACCATAAAATCAGAAAGTGTCCTTTATTAGCTTGCGCGAACTGCACTGGCTAATCAGTGTGCACAGGACACCACTTATTGGACATACATAAGGCCCCGTTTTCCCTGAACGCAGCCAATATGTACATTTTTCAATGACAAACTGGCCAATGTCGTCGCACAGGCTGTTAAACAATATTGATTACATACACACACTCACTGTTTGCAGTGTACCAGTGGTGAAGCATAAACAGGCTAATCAGTGTGCACAAGCAGATGCGGTGGTCATCGTTCTTAGGGTAGTTAAGAGCAGACCGACTTGCAAAACTAGCTCTTAACCTAAATTGTTCGCAAGCGAACAACTAACAAGAGAGGTGTTTGTCAGAAACACAATGCCCCCTTCTGCGCCGCTTTGAAGCCATATATTTGATCGTTGACCTTGAAGGATGACCATGACCTTTGACCACACAAAAGGTGCAGCTCCATGAGATACACATGCATGCCAAATATCAAGTTTCTATCTTCAATATTGCAAAAGTTATGACTAATGAAACAGTGTTCGGACGGACGGACGGACGGACTGACGGACGGACAGACAGACATACAGACGGACGGCTTAACGGACAGTTCAAAAACTACATGCCACTCTTCGGGGGCATAAAAAAACACGTACGTATGCCAAATACTGCTGTTCACATAACATTATTGTATTTCAGCCAATGGAACCACATATATCTCAGACACGTGAAGTATCATATGCAAATGATGATGATGATGATGATGATGATGAAAATGACGACGACGACCACGACGCCGCCGCCGCCCCGCCACCGCCGCCGATGCTGCTGCTGCTGATGATGATGATGATGATGCTGATTATGTTCAATATCACGACCGCATTTGAACATAGATTTAGAAGTGGACCGCTAATCATTAGAACTGACGTGTATACATGTACATCGAACAAGCATAATAGGCTTCAATGTAAACGAGTGTTCTGATTAAAAATAAGTAGCTTTTCTTCACATGGACTGGGTATTAAAGATAAAGACCGCAGGAGCACATCGGCAATCGAAATAGCGCTGTACCCCGCAAATTCATGTGTTGAACATTACGTTAAGAAAATAAGAACACTGTCATTACATTTTTCTTACAAAATTCCTTGCGTGTCATGAATTACCAAAAGGTTGTAATCGTAACACCATTATACGTTTGCCTTACATATACGTATCGAAGGCAATGATACGTGAAGTTTTCAGTGGTAAACCTTTATCATGATTTTTGGCAAAATATGCATTGAAAAATTTGGCATTCATACCTGCTCTAACTGCCACACTTAAAATGATCGCATTACCAACAAGAGCGCCGCATGACGGAGCAATATACGCCCGATTCGTGTGCCATTGGAGATGATACACTGATGATTGATGTATTTGTTTTGGAAATAAGCAAAAAAAAAAATAAACCCGATGAAAATATCGCAAAATAAAACTGGATAAAAATATTGCATAAAAATATTGCATGTGTTAATCGGTTGCATGTCTCCAATCAGACCTGACTGATATATAATCTATATACTACCTCTGACCAAGTTTGGTGAATTCAACTTGAACTAGAGCTTTGTCACTGAATGTGACTTATACCCCCATACCACTTTGACGCAGGATAAAAAGTTGTTTAAAAGTTTCGGATGAATACAATTTGAATTAGAGTCCGGACAAAGTGGCGCCGTTGAAAATGCACTAATTGACCCTATGACCTAGTTCTTGACCCGACATGACCCATATTCGAACTTGACCTAGATATCAACTAGATGCAACTACTGACCAAGTTTGGTAAAGATCGGATGAATACAATTTGAATAAGAGTCCGGACAAAGTGGCGCTGTTGAAAATGGACTAATTGACCCTATGACCTAGTTTTTTACCTGGCATGACCCATATTCGAACTTGGCCTAGATATCAACTAGATGCAACTACTGACCAAGTTTGGTGAAGATAAGATTTATACAATTTGAATTAGAGTCCGGACAAAGTAAAATGCACTAATTGACCCTTTGACCTAGTTTTTGACCCAGCATGACCCATATTCGGACTTGACCTAGATATCAACTAGATGCAACTACTGACCAAGTTTGGTGAAGATCGGATGAATACAATTTGAATTAGAGTCCGGACAAAGTGGCGCCGTTGAAAATGCACTAATTGACCCTATGACCTAGTTTTTGACCCGGCATGACCCATATTCGAACTTAGCCTATATATCAACTAGATGCAACTGCTGACCAAGTTTGGTGAAGATCGGATGAATACAACTTGAAATAGAGTCCGGACAAAGTGGCCCCTTTGAAAATGCACTTATTGACCCTATGACCTAGTTTTTGACCCGGCATGACCCATATTCGAACTTGGCCTAGATATCAACTAGATGCAACTGCTGACCAAGTTTGGTGAAGATCGGATGAATACAATTTGAATTAGAGTCCGGACAAAGTGATGCCTTCCGCCCGCCGCCCGCCCGCCGCCCGCCCGCCCGCCAAGGGGTTTCACATAATACGTCCCGTATTTTATACGGGCGTATAAAAAGCGTTAAAATAACGACGAAAATGATCACCTGAACACTATTTTAGACTTAAATAATCAATTTACATAACCGCGCCTGTAACTTAAGAAGCCTCTCCAAACAAATATTCAGCAATAAATACAACCATGACCTACTTAAATACAATGGCTGTTTATACAAGTTAACATGTAATATAATGTGATTCACATAACTACTCAAAACCACACTATGGCTCATAGGCGTTTACAAGTAACAGGATTAAAGATCTTATCTACAATGTAAAGCGTGCTGTTCATGAATGTTCCTTATTCTTGATCATACAAATATTTGTCTGAAAAGGCTTGCTGTATAATACAATGCATATTGCAAAACATTTACAATGGCAGGAAAATAATGTGATCGGCAGAAACACGTTTTAAATATCCTTGCATAATGGCACATCAGACCACCATGGCATGCACCTGTTTGTTCTTAAGTGTTAATACTCTCTTGGTTAGTCGTTGGAAATTCTACACATTCGATACTTATCTTCCTGTTGTCACGGACAATTAAGAAACTATATTCAGCCTAATGGTATGCAAAATATATTAATGTAGAGCAGGCTTGGCTGGGATATTGATTTTATCAGACCGCCATTCCCGGGCGTTGTATCAGATTGCAAAGATACAATACGTATTCAAATGTTTGTTTAAAACTCACGGCGCACTGTCATGTTTTCAGCGCTAACATACACGTAGGCCATGCTTAAGTACGGTATACTTTTCCACAATGAATTTGAGGCCTTGACATAAATTATTGCATTTTTAAGAGGGTTTTAACATGCGACTTAGTTGCAGTTTCGTAACATGTAACCGCTGCGTGCTGTAAACATTAAGCTTGTAATATGATCCGCGGGAAAAAAACTAGGCCTGTTAAAGGGAGCTTACACATTTTAATGAAATAAGAAAACGAATGAGGTATATTGCCAATATATGAAGGTGTGTCCCCCATTTATATGTGGTACTATATTTTTGTGCTTTATTATTCACATATCCATAATACTTATAATGAGTTTATGGAAAAGACGATTATATAAAGTACAACATGGTAGATAATAAGACGAGACTAAATGTCATTTGCAGTACATAGGATATACACTTTTTTTTAAACAAACATAATAAAATGCAACATGAATTCAAAACCATAAATATATATAATAAAAATATGTTATGTGTTTCTATTATACAATTAATCGATTTTATGATGCTTGTTTCAAACAGAAAATGATAACTGATCGCACTTAATAAAATAACTCATCCTATTACGTGTATATCCCAGTAAACCATGTCTCGTAGGAAAAGAATATATATACACATCTAAAAACTTTAAGTGTATTATCAATAACGTAAATAATGGCCAGCTTGTAGGGGAATTTTCTTTTCTTTATTTAAGAGTGTGCAAATCTAGTATCAGTTTAACGATCGGTATGTCCAGTTCCGAAAATTGGAATAACAAATATTTATCAAGCATATGTGTTACACACGGAAGTTTTATACATAAAAGTAGTTAATAAGATATCAGCTATGTCTGCCCGACTTAAGTTATTCATTGAAAATAATTGGCATTGCAAATATGTTCTTCCCATTTCACAAAATCTTAAAACAGCAAGCCCAAAAATTAAAGGACGTACTTGCAAACCTATTTTATCATATACAAAAACAAGCTGTGCAGGTGTATCGATTGCAACAGACCGGGATTTTCCAAAGACGTATCAGATTTCACAAGTACAATTTAAACTTATGAGGTGTTCGCCATGGGTCTTATAAATATTGGGTGTATTAACATAAACGAAATATCAAGCGCACAAGCCCTCCCGTTCATCATGTTTTAGGTACAGGATCTTCAACAATAGACAAATACATACTAGTAATACATGCCATGGCCAATGCGTCCCAACAATATATACCAGAGTGCAAGCTTCATTTTTATATTATAACGGGTATTTGAACATAACATACATACTTTCGAATTTTTACAACTTTAAGATTTATAAAAATATGTTATGTTAAAGGTTTAATAATCGTACGGTCAAATAAAACATTATATCAAATCGCTGAAGGCACTGAAGTTGTTCGCTATTGCATAATCTTAGTTTTCAAAATTATGTTATAGCTTTTTATACCGCAAGTTTGAAATGCACACAACCCATTCAAATTTATAAAGAGTGTGTCGCAAAGCAGAGGTTGAGATGTGGGTGCACTGTTTATCCTCATATTAATGTTATAGAGATAACTTAGACAAAGCAACAACAATATGTCTCTCTTTTTTCGCAGATGGTTGCTGCACTGGCAGCCATCTTTAGAATTTTGGTTGCCTTGCTAAAGAATAACAAGCCTAGAATCATGTACATGTTGTGAAATGTGTATCTAATACTTCATTTATTTTCTTTAAATTATTGAGCAACAATTTTGCCGACATGACAGACTTTTAATGCATCATGTCTTGTTGTGAGCCGGAATTGAATCATTCCCTATGCCTAATTGATCCACAGTCGCCAATTTGTATTCTATGTTTAATTGGATTAAGTTGTTTCAAGCTTTGAAAAAGCTAGTTGCCCTGCTGTTTAGCCCAACTGTAACCAACTTTTGAAATTGAATTTGCTGGGCTGAAATCTACTGGCCTCAGGCTAACAGGCAACCACAAAACATGTAAGATATTCATGATATAATATCTGACAGTGTATTGAACTCATTCAATTTGCAAGTCTGCAGACATTAAAGGGACCTTTTCACATTTTGGTAAATTGACAAAATTAAAAGATTTAATAATTTGGAGAGTTCTGTTGCTGTTTTTATGTTTTTTCATACTATGAGGATTGCTTATATAGAGTATAAAATACATCTCTCATTGTATGAGCACGGATGGTCGCGTGGTCTGAACGATAGACTTTTATTCCAGGGGTCAGTGGTTCGAGACCACTTGAGTGTTACTTTTTTGGTTCTTTGTTTTTGTTCTTGTTTTTTAATGGAGCTTTTGAGATCCAATGTTTACATTTATCATTATTAAGCATTTAATTCCAAACTGTAAAAAAGTCCCTTTTAGATGTTTACTAAAATGCCACAAGGTAAAACAGTAGAACTTATTGGTTGTGTATTTGCTTTAAAAGTGATTTTGTTTATTTGCCTTGTTAGCGAGGTAACTTTGAAGTAATTATCACTTTTATCCTTTTTTTCAAATCATTAATAATAAGATAATTTAAGCTTCATTTTGAGAAAACAGGGCTTAATGCATATGCATTAATTGTCATCCCAATACCAGAGACTGTCTTTTAACGAAAAACCCCATAAAATCAGAAAGTGTCGTCCATGATAATCTTGTGCGCTTTGCACAGGCTAATCAGTGTGCAAAGGACACCACTTATTTGACATGCATTTAGTCCCGTTTTCCCTGAAAGCAGCAAATATGTACAGATTTCAATGACAAACTGGCCAATGTCGTCGCACAAGCTGTTGATCACTTTCGATTACATACAAACACTAACTCTTACTGTCTGCAGTGTACCAGTGGTGAAGTATAAACTGGCTAATCAGTGTGCAAAGGCAGATGCGGTGGTCATCGTTCTTAACGTATTTAAGAGCAGACCGACTTGCAAAACTTGCTCTTAACCTTAGTTCTTTGCAAGCGAACAACTTAATATATCAGGGTGTTATTTGTATCTGTTTTTAATATTCGTTAATTTGAACATTATTTAACATTTGTTATAATATTCATACCAGATTTGTAAATATTTCGTTTCGGCGAATCGCCGCGTATTAAACTCGGCGTGATAAGGCGGATCGATGCCGAGGCAGAAAAAGACGCGGTGTCACTCCGCGAATTATCGCCGAGTGCTCCGGCGGCATGCCGAGTGAATACTCGTTGTGGATGTGGAGAAACTTCGAAAACAAAACAATCTGTCCGCGGCATAGCCGCGAATTTGTTGATTTTGCGTGAGCTGTACTGTACACACAACATATACATACACAACAAGTGTCATTGTATCAATAAAGGAGCAATGATCTTATCGATTCGCCCGAACAAACAACATTATAAAGCTTCATTTACGATCAAAATTAACGATGGACTGACGAGTCTACACTAAGCATATATCAAGGCGATTTCGGCTTTTTATGAAGGGTTGTTTTATCGAACAGACATTTAACCCACTGATTTAATCCACTGGTTGTAAAGGTACACTGAAACGAGACAAATTCACGTTATTTTGACAAGATGAACATTATATTGACTGAACGTCACTTCGACTTCATACTTGATAATTGACACTTTATATTGTGTGAGTAAAGACGTATACATACATGAAAGTATTTCTCCTTACTCGCCATGTGTATGCAATGAATACTCTCACTTATTTGTTTTCGCCAAAATTAGCGATAAGACCAGCCGGACTACAATTAGTTATAATTGAGATGCCCGGGCAGAACACTGCTCGCCCTGGCTAAAGGAAGACCAATAACTTTTATATATTGGAAATAGGAAACTAAAAGTCGGGTCAATTTATATAATAGTGACTGTGCATCAATGACTTCAGTCCATATACACTTTATCTGGCTGGCCTTAGTTATCAAACGGCCCTAAATGGGTAAACATATATTAACACATGTTTCCATTACATTAACACGCATTGTTTTTACAATTAAATTAAACAGAATTTGCATTCAATCTGCTGAACTTATAAAGCAAAATGTAATGTCACTGTTATGTGTGCATGTGTTTTGGTTGGTGATTATCGTTACAATATCCTTTTGAAACCAACAGCTTAATTAGTTTGAGCGTATACAAGTACAGTTTGCCACGTGATCTCCATTAATAGATTAAGGGAAATCGACACCAGCTTTCATATTTTGTAGGTCATGAGGACAATAGTTCGTATTAATTTCTGAATTATTTCAGGAATATAGTGAACATCGCAATATTCTTGCAAAGAACGGTGACGAATTTAAACGATCTCAATAAAGGCTTTTTAAACACCTCCACATACATCAATTTATTAAACTTAAAACAGAAGTCCAAAAACAAAACGACTGTTTTAAACAAAACGTTTATCTCATTGGCCACTTTCATAAAATGCTTCTTAAAATATGCACTTCAATTTTATTATATTATATTCAATATTCTCAACTAAATTCAACTTACTAAACTTGAGCAACAAATGTATCGCATGCTTACCATTCTGCCCTAACACACGATTTTCGAAATCGAATAAATGTTAATGGGGATTTATTTCCTTCAAAGCATACTCAAACGCATTTTTTTAATTGTCAATGCTTTTTTATTAAACTTGTCTTCTAATTATTTACATTTAAAACCGTTGCTTCAGAATTATTGTAACGCAAATGCAAAGAATCCAGCTTTAAATGATGTGTTTAATCACAGAAATATCTTCGTTCGAATTTAGTTTAAAGTAAATACAGTTTTGAATGCCAATACAATGGCGGAATATTTGGTTAAGTAGAAAATGTTCCTAACATATTATATACATATACATCTGCCTTATATAATTCATATAGGCCGTAGCCGTATAACTCAGGACATTGTTCCGTTATAACGGCTGCGTGACGATTATAGCCGTCCGATTCACCTCTGCCGTATGTTATTGTGTAAATACATATGTTTATTTATTTGATGTGGTCGTTAAATCTTGGGTAAAGGCCCTGATGCCTTTATATTGGCACCGAGCCGATTATAGACATCGGACACAGCTCTTCCGTATGTTATTATAAACAAATAATATACAGCACAGCATGGTCGGACTTCCATGATCGGCCCGCTCCCGATATAAATGCCCAAAGGCCTTGATCTGATACATAACCTCCAGAGATTGACTGATATAATCAGCTACAGCGCTGATAAGAAATAGATATGGTAGTGGTATGATAAATGTACATTTACTATTGACATCAGTTATTCGACCGGTTTTTAATCCCATACAGACAATGTAGTGTTATGTTTATTTGAGATTCCAGCCAAATGCCTCAATAAAAAAGACGAGCTGAACACATGCAGAAAACGGATTGTTTAGAGACAACTTCCATGACAATATACGTGATTTCAAGATGCCATACGGTTAATTAATAAGCGTATTGTATAAAAGTTAACCGAACGCACCGCAGCTCAAATCGGCAATAATGTTTATAACATGTTTACAAAGTAAAAACAAATACCTAATACTGTACAGGTCATTTAAAATATCAAAAAACCATCTTGAAGCTAGTGCGCAGACGGAATCGTCATTAGCAACACATACATATTACAATGCTGAAGCAGATATATGATCGCAGGACCTAATGACTAATAATTTTCAATAATAACGTCAGTTTACTTAACAAACTTAAAGTTATGGTACAGCTTAAAATACATCAATTTACGACTAACTAAAAGGATGTTCACAAGACAAACCAAACAAATAAAATCGAAAGGTTTGTATTCGTGATAAGGTATTACTTATTAAAGGATACAATTCAATGTTTACCAGTAGTGTTATGTTGCTCATTTTAAACACAATTATTTAAATAGTTAGATCTGTAAAAAACGTTCATATTGCCATTCGTCAATATATGAACTTGAATTTCGAAAGTGTGTTTTATTGTTGTGATTTCATACAAATTTAATTATATTTAATTACCAACGAAATCAATTCGTTAAGAAAATAAAATAGTGTGTTGAATTAAGTAAGATTTTAATAAAGGATTCAGCAGTGACTATAAATACTTAGAGAGTGATATATTGATATGTATATATACTATACAGTCAATTTTTAACTACATACCTTAAAATCCGTAAACTCCGTATTAAATTAGAACCTTTCAGCCTTTATCTTTGCACTAACTTTGCCATAGCCTTTTACAAAGTGCGTGTTTATATAGATCCATTCAATAGCTCTTCCATCCGTGAAGCGCATATTATTCGCTTCGTGGAATACGAATTCCGTTTTAATGGGTTCGCCCAAATTGTCCCCTTCGTAGAAGTCGAATTTCGTTTAAATAGGTTTACAATGATTACATATTGAAGCACAATAACAAGAAATATGTAGCATTTAAAAAGCCAGGACCCAGAATCGTCAAGCTCATATGAAACTCAAAAAATGAAGTTTTTTATATTAATAAAATACCTGTCATCTTATAATAGTATTACTTTTTGTATAAACCTTTCTGTCGATAAACATATAATATAAAGCCCAGTAAGTAATTATATATATCATAAAAAAATTACAGTAAAACTGCGATAACTCGAGGTAGCACGGGACTGACCTCGATGCTCGAGAAAGCAGGTTTTGAGTAATCCATGGTATTAATTGTTTTCACTGTTTCGGTTGGTGATGCTAAACTGCTGACCGCAAACGCTTTATTTAAATGTAAGACGGTGCTTGGAAAAGAAAAGAGGCTGTAAAAATCTCTGAAGGTTACATAATACTAAACTAAACAATAAGAATGATCGTTTAGTCATGTAATTTTATCAACATACACACATAACACATATATAATAAAAAATAGTCAACCAATATTCAATGTACATGTCGCATGTGAAGCATATTAAAAATAGCGCACAAAGTACACATGCGCATGAAACAAAACACAAAAAACAACATGATCACGAAGCTTTCCTGATCTAGCTATCCCCATACCCCCGACAAGTGGGTCCTTCACTAGATTGCTCTTTTATAACATACATTTTATCATAATCATCAATTGCTGGTAATTATTTAATTATAATTAAAACTGTGTAGCTTTTATCTGCATCTCAAGAATTACAATTTGCAGTGTTTCTTAAATTGCGCACCTAATCAAGCGTTTTTTGTCATTAAAATGGCTAAAAATCGCATAAACACGTGCAAAATATATTGTTTTAGAATACATGTAAAATATATACCGTGAGAAAATGAAACGTTCTTTATCATACATCTTTAATCTGAGCTTGGGAGATATTGTTTCACAATTAACATCTACTACATAGGCAGTATTCAAATATTGTTGGTGAAATACCACTATATAATCTCAAAACTTAAATACAACATTTCTGAGTCCTGTGGTTTAAGAGCAGCAGATTTAAAATGTATTAAAATATATATATATATATATATGATACTTTTTGAAAGAATGTTATACATAAAATTAAGATAACAACTTAAATTGGGATATATGATGTAGATATGATGTGCATTATTATTGTAAAGTACGGATAAAAATTTAACAGTATTTTTTCACTCAATAACTATACAAGTTGAATTGCATATTAAGATTCGTAATTTAACGATCATGAACTTTTTTACAGAGCAAGTTATGCAAGTCAGTCTGCTTCAAGCTACGCTAGGAACGATAACCACTGATGGTTCTGCTCTTAGCTACGCTTAGGAACGATAACCACTGCCTGTAGGCCTGCACTGCCTGCAGTAAAATTATGCAGACGACGAATGCTGGTCTGCTCTACTACGCTAGGAACGATAACCACCGCATCTGCATGTTTATAAATCACCACTGATACACTGTAGTCTTGCGGACTGTCTTCTTTTTAAACCCGCTGTTAACATTTAAATCACTTAGCGGTTTATGTAGTGTGTATGTAATCAATTATAGTGTTTAACAGCTTATGCGACGACATTGGCTAGTCTAGTGTTTAAGGCTGCTTTCAGGGAAACCGGGGCTTAATGCATGTCAAATAACATTAGCATTTGCACACTGATTAGCCTATGTAATGCGCACATTTTGTCTAAGTTATCTCTATAACATAAATATGAGGATAAACAGTTCACACACATCTCGACCTGTGCTTTAAGACACACCTTATATAAATTTGAATGGGTTGTGTTCATTTCAAACTTACGATATAAAAAGCTATAACATAATTTTGAAAACTCTGTTGCGTTTAAGATTATGCAATAGCGAACAACTTCAGTGCCTTCAGTGCTTTTATTTACTCATGCTATAAAGTTATCAATTGGACTATGTCGCGAAATGCGTGTTAATTTACCTCATATAAGGCTTAAGTTGATTATCTTTGGTTAATAGGTTTTGATTATTTGTTCCCATGGTTATATGTAAAAAAAATCCTAAACCCTTGTTTTATG